>NW_027098964.1:2866580-2978508 GCF_037042795.1 Molothrus aeneus | reverse complement strand
GGGTCCTGGGGTGGGATTTTGGGGAGATTTTTGGGGGGGTCCCGTGGGATTTTGGGGGGGGATTTTGTGGGTCCTGAGGGAATTTGGGGGGATTTTTTGGGGGGTCCTGGGTGGGATTTGGGGCGATTTTTTTGGGGGGGGGTCCCAGGAGGGTTAACTCCCCCCTCCCCGCCCCCCCCCCAGGTGCTGAGCCCGGGGTTAACCCCTCCGGCGCTGGGAAGGAATCGTGCGGGAGCTTTGGGCTTTACAGCCTCGACACCCAGGTGGGGGGAGGGGCCGCGACCCCCGCCCCTCCCCCACTGCCCGAGCCCCCCCCTCCCCCCCGCCGAGCCCCGCCCCGACAGACGGAGCCGCCCCCCCACAAAAGGACGGACAGACGGAGCCCCCCCTCCCCCACACACGGACAGAGGGACCCCCCGGGTCCTGACAGAGCCCGAGACCCCCCCCCCAAAAAAAAAACCAACCCAAAGATGGAGGGACCCCCCCCCAAAAAAAAACTTAATGGACAGAGAGACCCCCCCCAAAAAAATAAAACCCAAAGATGGATGGACCCCCCCCAAAAAAAACCCCAGGGACAGACAGACCCCCCCCCCAAAAAAACTCTTGGACCTCCCCCAAAAAAAAGCCTCAAACACAGAGGGACCCCCCCAAAAAAACCCTCTGGCCCCCCCCCTAAAAAACCCTTATGGACAGAGAGACCCCCCCCCCAAAAAAAACCCCCATGGACCCCCCCAGAAAAAAAACCCCATGGACCCCCCCAAAAAAACCCCATGGACCCCCCCCAAAAAAACCTCCATGGACAGACAGACCCCCCCCTAAAAAAGCCTCAAACACAGAGGGACCCCCCCCCCAAAAAAAAACCCTAAACCCCTATGGACCCCCCCCCAAAAAAACTCTCCATGGACAGAGAGACCCCCCCCCAAAAAAACCCCTAAACTCTATGGACCCCCCCCCAAAAAAAACCCTCCATGGACAGAGACCCCCCCCCCCCAAAAAAAAAACCCCATGGACCCCCCCAAAAAGCCTCATGGTCAGACGGACCCTCCCCCAAAAAACCCCATGGACCCCCCCCAAAAAAAACCCATGGACCCCCCCCAAAAACCCCCATGGACAGACGGACCCCCCCAAAAAACCCCCATGGACAGACGGACCCCCCCCCCAAAAAGCCCCATGGACAGACGGACCCCCCCCCCCAAAATGTCCTCCCCCCCCCCCAGGACCCCTCCCCAAACCCCCCCCCCAATAAGCACAGACCCCCCCCCCTCAGCCTCGGCCGTGTTTAATTCCCATGGGGGGGGGGGGGCCCGACCCCGTGCGCGCCCCCCCCCCCTAAATAATTACAGCAATTAAACCCCAATAAATTAATGAGTTCATTAAATTAATTAAAACCAACCCCCCCAACCCAGCTGTGCCCCCCACCCACCCCCCCCCCCAAAAATAAAACATGGCTTATGGGGGGGGGGGTCCCCAATTTTGTGGGGGGGGTCCCAATTTGGGGGGGGGGTCCCAAATTTAAAAGGGGAGGGGTCCCCAATTTGAGGGGGGGTCCAATTTGGGGAGGGGTCCCGAATTTGAAATGCGGGGGGGGGGCCCAATTTGGGGGGGGTCGCCAATTTTTTGGGGTGGGGTCCCCCAATTTTAAAGGGGAGGGGTCCCCACTTTCAAAGGTGGGGGGGGGTCCCCTAATTAGGGAGGGGGTCCCAGTTAGGGAGGGGCCCCCCAATATTGAAGGGACCCGATTTAAAAGGGGAGGGGTCCCCAATTTAAGGGGGGGATCCCCCAATTTCAAATAGACCCAATTTGAGGGGAGGGGTCCCCAATTTGAAAGGGACCCAATTTGAGGGGGAGGGGTCCCCAATTTGAGGGGGGGATCCCCCAATTTCAAGTAGACCCAATTTGAGGAGGGGTCCCCAATTTTGGGAGGGATCCCCCAATTTAAAGGGACCCAATTTTGGGAGGGGTCCCCAATTTGAGGGGGAGGGGTCCCAAATTTGGGGGGGGGGTGTCCCAATTTCAAATAGACCCAATTTGAGGAGGGGTCCCCAATTTTGGGAGGGATCCCCCATTTAAAGAGACCCAATTTTGGGAGGGGTCCCCAATTTAAAGGGACCCAGTTTGAGGAGGGGTCCCCAATTTTGGGAGGGATCCCCCAATTTAAAGGGACCCAATTTCGCGGGGGGGGGGGTGTGTCCCCAATTTGGGGATGAATTTTGGGCCCCCCCCCCATTGGGGATGAATTTTGGGGGCCCCCCCCCGCTCAGAGCGAGGTCTCGAGGCTGTGCAGGCGCCCTGGGGGGGGCGGGCGGGGGCAGAAGGGCCCGGGGGGGGCGCTGAGGGTGGGGGGCGGGGCCGGGGGGCGGGGCCTGTGGTTGTTGTTGCGGTTCGGGGGGGGCGGGGCGCGGATGGGCGGGGCCTCGCTCTCGGCGTCGGTGTCGTCGATCAAGGGAATGTCCCGGGTGTCCCCGAAAATGAGCTCGGCGTGGGGGGGCACCCCGAAAGGGCCCCCCCCGCCCACGAGGAGCCCCAGGGGGGGCGGCGGCTCCGGCCGAGGCAGGGGCGGGGGACCCCCCCCCAAATTGCTGCGGAAGGCGCGGACCACGCGCATCTGTGGGGGGGGGGGGGGAGAGGAATTAAGGGGGGGGGGGCGTCGTGAAAATGTAAAGTGACCCCCCCCAAAAAAAAAAATTAAAAAAAAACCGAAAAAATTCCCCCTCCCATAAAATCCCTCCCCCAAAAAAAATCATTTTCCAAAAAAATTCCCCCCCCCAAAAAATCTCCCTCCCATAAAAATCCCCCCCCCAAAAAAATCTCCCCCCAAAAAAATCTTTTTCCAAAAATTCCCCCCCCCAAAAAAAAATCCTTTCCCATAAAAATTCCCCCCCCAAAAAAAATCCTTTCCCAAAAAATTCCCCCCCAAAAAAAATCCTTTCCCATAAAAATCCCCCTCCCAAATTTCTGGATTTTTCCCCCCAAATTTTCCCCAAAATTTTAAGATTTTCCCCAAATTTTTGAGATTTTCCCCAAAACTTTGGGATAAAGGGGAATCTTGGGGGCCAGGAAACCCCAAACCCCCCTACCCCAAAACTCCCAATTTCCCCCTTGGCAATTCCCAAATTTCCAGGGATTTTTTTCCCCCCAAATTTTGAGATTTTTTTCCGTGGCTTTTCCCGAATTTTAAGATTCCCCCCATTTTTTGGGGGGTCAAAGGAGGGGATTTCGGGGTGTGGGGTCGTTTTGGGGAGGGGGTCTCACCTGGGTCTGGATGCGGCTCAAGCCCCTGACCCACAGCACCTTCCCCCGGCGCAGCTCGGCCGCGTCCAGCTCGGCCTGGTCAGCGTGGCTGGAGCCCTGCGGCCACTGCCCGCCCGCCCGGGGGCACTGCGGCCCCCCCGGGACGCACACCAGCACCTGCGGGACATTGGGGACACTTTGGGGACACCCTGGGGACACCCCAGGGTCAGTGGGGACACCCCAGGGTCAATGGGGACACCCCAGGGTCAGTGCGGTCATTGGGCTCCGGCCACTCCGGCCACTGCCCGCCCATGGGGCTTGGGACACTGCGGCCCCCCCCGGGATGCACACCAGCACCTGCGGGGACATTGGGGACACTTTGGGGACACTTTGGGGACACCCCAGGGACACCCCAGGGACACCCCAGGGTCAGTGGGGACACTCCAGGGTCAGTGTGGTCATTGGGCTCCGGCCACTCCGGCCACTGACCGCCTGTGGGGCTGGGACACTGCGGCCCCCCCGGGACGCACACCAGCACCTGCGGGGACATGGGGGACACCTTGGGGACACCTTGGGGACATTGGGGACACCCCAAGGTCAGTGCGGTCATTGGGCTCCGGCCACTCCGGCCACTGCCCGCCCATGGGGCTGGGACACTGCAGCCCTCCAGGACACACTCCAGCACCTTTGGGGACATTGGGGACACTTTGGGGACATTGGGGACATTGGGGACACCCCAGGGACACCCCAGGGACACCCCAGGGACACCCCAGGGTCAGTGCGGTCATTGGGCTCCGGCCACTCCGGCCACTGCCCGCCCATGGGGCTGGGACACTGTGGCCCCCCCGGGACGCACACCAGCACCTGCGGGGACATTGGGGACACCTTGGGGACACCTTGGGGACACCCCGGGGACACCTTGGGGACATTGGGGACACTTTGGGGACACCCCGGGGACAATGGGGACAGGGGGTGCCATGGGGTTGGGGGGGGGGTCCCCATAGGTCAGGGGCTTCTGCGGGTGGGTCGGGTCCTTTGGATTCCCCAGGTTTGGGGGTCCCGTGGGGCTGGGGTCCCCTCAGGTGGGCGGGGCCTCCCCAGGTGTGGGCGGGGTCTCCCCAGGTGTGGGCGGGGCCTCCCCAGGTGTGGGCGGGGTCTCCGTACCTGTCCCCAGACGAGCTCCCCTACGCCCACGAAGAGGCACCAGAGCCACTGCTCGGCACTGAGGGGGGAGCAGCTGAAGGGCTTCCCCCCGAACTGCACGATCAGCACCTGCGGAGGGGACAATGGGGGGTCACACGGGGGTCACACACTGCCCCGGCCACCCCCGTGTCCCCACAATGTCCCCACAATGTCCCCACAATGTCCCCATGGGGAGCAGCTGAAGGGCTTCCCCCCGAACTGCACGATCAGCACCTGCGGAGGGGACAATGGGGGGACATCAGGGGACACAGGGGTCACAGACCCACCCGGCCACCCCCGCGTCCCCACAATGTCCCCACCATGTCCCCACATGTCCCCATGTGTGTCCCCGTGTCCCACCTGCACGGCGAAGGTGCCCAGGACGATGGCGCAGAAGATGGGGTTGGCGCAGACGCCCTCGAAGACGTTCCTCTCGCCGTGCAGCTTGCGCGCGTTGAGCTCGTTGAAGAGCTGCATCAGCACGAAGGTGTTGAAGATGATGGTGAAGTGCTCCGAGGGCGGCGCGTGCAGCGGGGCCGCGCGGCCGCTGTCGATGTCGAACAGCACCTCCCCTGTGGGGACATGGGGACACCCTTGGGGACACCCTTGGGGACACGGGGACACACATGGGGACACCCTTGGGCACATGGGGACACTCGTGGGGACACGGGGACACCCTTGGGGACACAGGGACACTCATGGGGACACCCTTGGAGACATGGGGACACCCTTGGGGACACCCTTGGGCACATGGGGACACTCGTGGGGACATGGGGACACCCTTGGGGACACCCTTGGGGACACGGGGACACACATGGGGACACCCTTGGGCACATGGGGACACTCGTGGGGACATGGGGACACCCTTGGGGACACCCTTGGGGACATCCTTGGGGACACGGGGACACACATGGGGACACCCTTGGGCACATGGGTTCCCATCACCTGTGGGACCCCTCCCGTGATGTCCCCTGCCCGTGTCACTGACCGGCGAAGAGCAGGGTGAAGATGACCAGCAGGTGGGGATGACCAGAAGGGGCTGTGTCCCACCGTGTCCCACCATGTCCCACCATGTCCCCATGTGTCCCCATGGGTTCCCATCACCCGGATGTCCCCGTCACTGACCGGCGAAGAGCAGGGTGAAGATGACCAGCAGGTGGGGATGACCAGAAGGGGCTGTGTCCCACCGTGTCCCACCATGTCCCCATGTGTCCCCATGGGTTCCCATCACCCGGATGTCCCCGTGACTGACCGGCGAAGAGCAGGGTGAAGATGACCAGCAGCTGGTAGGCGGCGTGGCCCAGGATGTTGCGCAGCATGGTGCCGGACACCAGCGGGTGGTCGCGGCCGTAGGGGCGGCGCAGCAGCAGCGCCTCCGTGGGCGGCTCCGTGGCCAGCGCCAGCGACGCCAGCGTGTCCATGATGAGGTTCACCCACAGCATCTGCACCGCCTTCAGCGGAGAGTCCTGCGGACAGGCGGGCACAGGTGAGCACAGGTGGGATCAGGTGAGCTCAGGTGGGCACAGGTCAGCACAGGTGAGCACAGGTGGGCACAGGTGAGCTCAGTTGGGCACAGGTGGGATCAGGTGGGCACAGGTCAGCACAGGTGAGCACAGGTGGGATCAGGTGAGCTCAGGTGGGCACAGGTCAGCACAGGTGAGCACAGGTGGGCACAGGTGAGCTCAGTTGGGCACAGGTGGGATCAGGTGAGCTCAGAGGAATGAGACAGGTGGGCACAGGTGAGCTCAGGTGGGCACAGGTGGGATCAGGTGAGCTCAGGTGGGCACAGGTGAGCACAGGTGGGCACAGGTGGGATCAGGTGAGCTCAGGTGGGCACAGGTGAGCACAGGTGGGCACAGGTGGGATCAGGTGAGCTCAGAGGAATGGGACAGGTGGGCACAGGTGGGCACAGGTGAGCTCAGGTGGGCACAGGTGAGCTCAGAGGAATGGGACAGGTGGGGACAGGCCAGAGACGCCAAGGTGTCCATGATCAGGTTCACCCACAGCATCTGCACCGCCTTCAGTGGCGAGTCCTGGGGACAGGCGGGCACAGGTGAGCTCAGGTGAGCTCAGAGGAATTGGGACAGGTGGGCACAGGGGGACTGTGTGATTCAGACCCAGGTGACCCCACCTGCCCAGGTAACCCCTCACCTGCATTATGCACGTACCAGCGACAGCCACCATGATGGCCACCATCCTACCCAGGTGTCCTTATGTCCCACCTGTCCAGGTGAGCCCCCCCGTGTCCCACCTGTCCAGGTGAGCTCACCTGTGTGCTGCAGGTACCAGTGAAGTCCTCAATGACACCCCCCATGCCCCACCTGTCCAGGTGAGCTCACCTGGGTGATGCAGGCGCCCGTGAAGGCCACGATGACGGCCACCACGTTGACGGTGAGCTGGAACTGCAGGAACTTGGCGATGCTGTCGTAGACGTTGCGGCCCCACATGACGGCCTTGACGATGCTCGAGAAGTTGTCGTCGGTCAGGATGATGTCCGAGGCCTCCTTGGCCACGTCCGTGCCCGCGATGCCCTGGGGGACACGGACAGGTGGGCACAGGTGACACCCAAGTGACCACAGGTGACCACAGGTGAGCCCCAGGTGACCACAGGGATGAGGAACCCCAAGGTGGCGCAGGTGGGTGAGGAACCCCAAGGTGGCCCAAGACATCCTTGGCCACGTCCATGCCCGCGATGCCCTTGGGGACATGGACAGGTGACACCCGGGTGGGCACAGGTGACTCCCAGGTGACACCCGGGTGGGCACAGGTGACTCCCAGGTGAGCCCCAGGTGACCACAGGGATGGGGAACCCCAAGGTGACACCAAGGTGGCCCCAGGTGGGTGAGGGGACAGGACGATGATGTCCGAGGCCTCCTTGGCCACGTCCGTGCCTGCGATGCCCTGGGGGACACGGACAGGTGGGCACAGGTGGGCACAGGTGACACCCAGGTGGGCACAGGTGAGCCCCAGGTGGGCACAGGGATGGGGAGGGGTCCCCATTTTGGGAGGGGGAGATCTGGAGTCTCGGGGATTCCTTTTTCAGGAAGGGTCTTGAGGTTCCCAGTCTGGGGAGGGGTCTCAGGAATTCCGGTTTGGAGTGGGGTTCTGGGGGTCCCCATTAGGAAGGATTTTCCCATTTCGGAGAGGGGTCCCACTATTTGGGGAGGGGTCTTCAGAATGCAAATTTGGGAGGGTTCTCGTTGAGGAGGGGTTCCATTTCAGGGAAGGGTCCCGCTATTTGGGGAGGGATTCTGGGGGTCCCAATCCAGGAGGGTTCTCGAGGGTCACATTTCAGGGAGGGGTCCCATTTTGGGGAGGGGTCTCATTTTGTGGAGAGGTCCCGCTATTTGGGGAGGGGTCCCATTTTGTGGAGGGGTCCCATTCTGGGGAGGGGTCCTGCTATTTGGGGAGGGATCCCGCTATGTGGGGAGGGGTTCTGCTGTTTGTGGAGGGGTCCCGCTGTTTGGGAAGGGTTCCCATTTTGGGGAGGGGTCCCATTTTGGGGAGGGGGCGTTACCATGGCGAACCCCACGTCGGCCTTTTTGAGGGCGGGGCCGTCGTTGGTGCCGTCGCCGGTGACAGCCACGACCTGGCGCTGGTCCCCGATGGTGCTGTCGATGATCCCTGGGGACAGGGGGGGGACAGGTGAGACCCCCGAGACCCCCCCCACCCCCCAACCCCCCCGGGACCCCCGGGACCCCTCCCCAAATTCGCACCTTTCACCAGGGTGTGTTTGTCGGTGGGCGATGACCGAGCCAGGACCCTCAGCTTGGGCCACACCTTGTCCAGGCGCTCCTGCTCCACCTGGGGGGGTTTGGGGTGTGAGACCCCCGGGGACCCCCCCAGGGACACCCCCAGACCCCCAAGGACCCCTCAGGGACACCCCGAGACCCTCAGGGACCCCCAAGGACCCAAGGTCACCTGAACCCTCCCAGGGTCACCTGAACCCCCCCAGACAGCCCCACACACCTTGGCCAGGTGCTCCTGCTCCACCTGGGGGGGGGGTGTGAGACCCCCGGAGACCCCCCCAGGGACACCCCCAGACCCCCAAGGAGCCCCCCAGGGACACTCTGAGACCCCAAGGACCCCTCAAGATCCCCCAAGGATCCCCCAGGGTCACCTGAACCCTCCCAGGGTCACCTGAAACCCCCACAGACATCCCCACACACCTTGGCCAGGTGCTCCTGCTCCACCTGGGGGGTTTGGGGGTGTGAGACCCCCAGAGACCCCCCCCCCCCCCCCAGTGCCTCCCAGTCCCTCCCAGTGCCTCCCAGTCCCTGCCAGTGTCCCAATCACTGCCATTGTCCCCAGTCCCATTCCCAGGGATCCTAATCCCCCTCCCAGTGTCCCCCAATCCCCATCCCAGTGTCCCCAGTGTCCCCAGTGTCCCCAGTGTCCCTAGTCTCCATCCCCATGTCCCCAGTGTCCCCAGTGTCCCCAGTGTCCCCAGTGTCCCCAGTGTCCCCAGTCTCCATCCCCAGTGTCCCCAGTGTCCCCCAGTGTCCCCAGTGCCCATCCCAGTGTCCCCAGTGTCCCCAGTGTCCCCAGTGCCACCTCGCCGCGGTCGTTGCGGATGCGGCGGTTGAAGTCCTTCCCCTCCAGGCACAGCCAGTCGCCGCCGCCGCCGGCGGGGAGGATGCCGCACTTGGCCGCGATGGCGCGCGCCGTGTCCAGGTTGTCACCTGTCACCATCCGCACCGTGATCCCCGCGCGCTGGCACTTCCGGATGGCCTCGGGCACCTGCCACACGCACCCGTCCCCGTGCTGTCCCCGCAGCGCCACCGCCCTGTCCCCGGTGTCCCCATTTCCCCCCCATGTCCCTCATCCCCGTGTCCCCAGTGTCCCCCCCATGTCCCCCCCATGTCCCCTTTGTTCCAATGTCCCCACATCCCCCCATGTCCCCAATGTCCCCATTTCCCCCCCATGTCCCCATTCCCCACCATGTCCCCACGCCCCCCATGTCCCCAATGTCCCCATTTCCCCCCCATGTCCCCTTTGTCCCAATGTCCCCACATCCCTCCCATATCACCACACACCCCCCATGTCCCCATTTCCCCCCCATGTCCCCATGTCCCCCTCACTTCCCCATTTCCCCCACCATGTCCCCCATGTCCCCCAATGTCCCCAATGTCCCCATGCCCCCCTGCCCCGCACCTCGGGCCGCACGGGGTCCTCGATGCCCACGATGGCGATGCAGGTGAGCTCCCCGACCACGGCGGCCTCGTCGTCCCAGGGGGGCTCGGGCCGGGCGGGGAAGTCGCGGAAGGCGAGGGCGAGGGTCCGCAGCCCCCCCGCCGCCATCGGCTCCACCACGCGCCGCACCAGCTCCTCCCGCTCCGGCCCCGCCAGCGCCCGCGGGGCGCCCCCCGCGTCCAGCATCGAGGTGCACCTGGGGGCGGGGGGGACAGGGGAGTCAGGGGGGGGACAGGTGAGTCGGGGGGGGACGGGGAGGGTCAGGGGGGACAGGGGAGTCAGGGGGGGACAGGTGAGTTGAGGGGACAGGGAGGGTCAGGGAGGGTCAGGGGAGGGGGCTCAGGGGTTATGGGACCCCCCCGCGTCCAGCATCAAGGTGCACCTGGGGGCAGGGGGGGACAGGTGAGTCAGGGGGGGACAGGTGAGTCGGGGGGGGACGGGGTGGGTCAGGGGGGACAGGTGAGTCAGGGGGGGACAGGTGAGTTGAGGGGACAGGTGAGTCAGGGGGGACAGGTGAGTCGAGGGGGGGGACAGGTGAGTCAGGGGACAGGTGAGTCGAGGGGGGGGACAGGGAGGGTCAGGGGGGACAGGTGTGTCGGGGGGGGACAGGTGAGTCAAGGGAAGGGGGCTCAGGGGTTATGGGACCTCCCCCACATCCAGCATCGAGGTGCACCTGGGGGGGACAGGTGAGTCAGGGGGGCACAGGTAGATCAGGGGGACCCTGGCTCTAGGATGGAGCTGCACCTGGGGGAGTTCTGGGGGCTCCTGGGAGCCCCTTTTAGCCTCCCCAGGTGTGTTTTGGGGTTGTCTTACCCCTCCCCAGGTGCGTGCCCCCCTCACCTGCGCAGCACCATCTCGGAGGCGCCCTTGCAGAGCAGCCTGTAGCCGCCCCCGGGCCGCCGGGTCACCGTGCTCATGGATTTGCGCTCCGAGTTGAAGGTGAACACCTTGACCAGGTGCTCCTCGGGCACCTGCGCCCGCTCGGCCTCGGGGTCGCGGCCCAGCGCCAGCGCCAGCCCCAGCAGCGCACACTCGGTCTTGTTGCCCACGTGGCGAGGGAGGGCCCCGGGGGCTTCGGGGGGCTGGAAACGGGGACAGGTGAGGGGGCAGGTAAAGGGTGGGGGGCAGGTAAAGGGGGAAGAGCAGGTAAAGGGGGCAGGTAAAGGGGATAGGGGCAGGTAAAGGGGGCAGGTAAAGGGGATAGGGGTAGGTAAAGGGGGCAGGTGGGGGAGCAGGTAAAGGGTGGGGGCAGGTAAAGGGGGCAGGTGAGGGGGCAGGTAAAGGGTGGGGGGGGCAGGTAAAGGGGGCAGGTAAAGGGGATAGGGGCAGGTAAAGGGTGGGGGGGCAGGTGAGGGGGCAGGTAAAGGGTGGGGGCAGGTAAAGGGGGCAGGTGAGGGGGGCAGGTAAAGGGGGAAGACCAGGTAAAGGGGACAGGTAAAGGCGATAAGGGTAGGTAAAGGGGGCAGGTGAGGGGGCAGGTAAAGGGTGGGGGGGGGCAGGTAAAGGGGGCAGGTAAAGGGAGCAGGTGAGGGGGGCAGGTAGAGGGGGGAGAGCAGGTAAAGGGGGCAGGTAAAGGGGATAGGGGTAGGTAAAGGGTGGGGGACAGGTAAAGGGGGTAATTATGGGGATAGGGGACACATAAAGGGGGCAGGTAAAAGGGGACAGATAAAGCGACAGGTGAGAGGGGCAGATAAAGGGGGAGGTAAAGGGGGCAGGTGAGAGGGGCAGATAAAGGGGGCAGGTAAAGGGGAAGGTAAAGGGGGCAGGGGACAGGTTAAGGGGGCAGGTAAAGGGGGTGGGGGGCAAGTAAAGGGGGTGAGGGGGGCAAAAAACTCCTCCAAAACCCCCCCAAAATCCCCTAAATTTCCCCTAAACCCCCCCCAAATCCCCCCAAAATCAGCCCCCAGCCCCTCCCAGTGCTCCCAGTGCTCCCAGTACCCCTCACCAGTATCTTGCTGGTGTAGGCGCTGTTGATGGCGATGACCTGGGCATGTGATCCCCTCTAAAACCCCCCCAAAATCCCCTAAATTCCCCCTAAAACCCCCCCAAATCCCCCCAAAATCACCCCCAAACCCCCTCCCAGTGCCTCCCAGTTGCCCTCACCAGTATCTTGCTGGTGTAGGCGCTGTTGATGGCGATGGCCTGGCTCCATAACCCCCCCAAAAACGCCCCTAAAACCCCCCCAAATCCCCCCAAAATCAGCCCCAGCCCCTCCCAGTGCTCCCAGTTGCCCTCACCAGTATCTTGCTGGTGTAGGCGCTGTTGATGGCGATGGCCTGGGCCAGCAGGTCGAGCGTGGGGGGCGCCAGGGCGGCGGGGGCCGGGGGGCGGCTGAAGTGGGACCCCCCCACGTAGGCCTGCACCACCGTCATGCGGTTGGTGGTCAGCGTGCCCGTCTTGTCCGAGCAGATGGCCGTGGCGTTGCCCATGGTCTCGCACGCGTCCAGGTGCCGCACCAGGTTGTTGTCCTTCATCATTTTCTTGGGGGGGAGAGAAAGGAGGGAATTTTGGGGGGGGGAAATTCGGGGGAAAAAAAAATCGGGGAGAAAAATTGGGGAGGAAAAGAGACAAACGGCCAGATGGAAAAATGGCCAGATGGACAAACAGACATGGATGGACAGATGGCCATGGATGGACAAATGGACACGGAGGGACAAACGGGCGTGGATGGACAAATGGCCATGGATGGACAAATGGCCGGATGGACAAATGGACATGGAGGGACAAATGGACATGGAGGGACAAATGGCCAGATGGACAAATGGACATGGAGGGACAAATGGACGTGGAGGGACAAATGGACGTGGAGGGACAAATGGCCAGATGGACAAACGGGCACGGAGGGACAAACGGGCGTGGATGGACAAATGGCCATGGAGGGACAAATGGCCAGATGGACAAATGGACGTGGAGGGACAAACGGGCGTGGATGGACAGATGGCCAGATGGACACAGAGGGAGATGATAAGAGAAATGGATATGGGTGGACATGGATGGACAAATGGCCACGGAGGGACAAATGGACGTGGATGGACAAATGGACGTGGATGGACAAATGGACATGGAGGGACAAATGGACATGGATGGACAAATGGCCAGATGGAAAAATAGCCAGATGGACAAATGGACATGGAGGGACAAACAGACATGGATGGACAAATGGACATGGATGGACAAACGGACATGGAGGGACAGACGGCCAGCTGGACGCGAACAGGGAGATGATGGTGAAATGGCCATGGATGGACAAATGGACATGGAGGGACAAACGGACACATGGCGACAAATGGCTGGACGCACACGAACAGAGAAACTGTGGGGAAACGGACGCGGAGGGACAAACAGACATGGATGGACAAACGGACATGGAGAGACAGACGTGGATGGACAGATGGCCAGCTGTACACGAACAGAGAAACTGTGGGGAAACGGACGCGGATGGACGAACGGACACGCGTGGCCGGGCGGACGCGAGCGGAGAGATGACGGACAAACGGACGCGGACAGACGCGCGCCCACCTTGACGGAGTAGGCCAGCGAGATGGTGACGGCCAGCGGGAGCCCCTCGGGCACGGCCACCACCAGCACGGTGACGCCGATGATGAAGAACTTGACCCAGTACTGGACGTAGACCGGGGCGCACTCGGCCAGCCAGGGCCGGCCCTGCACCACGAAGGTCTCGATGACGAAGTAGAGCACGAGGATGATGACGGTGATGGCCGACATGGCCAGGCCTGCGCGGGGACGCCCTCAGGACGCGGTGCCCCACCAAAGGTCGCCGTGTCCCTGTCACCCCCGTCTGGGGACACCGAACCCTCTGATGTGTGCGTGGTCACTTGGGTCGGTTTGGCCTGGTTTGTCCTTCTTGGGGACACCCTGTGTCCTTGTCCTCACCTTGTGCCTGATGTCCCCACCCTGTGCCTGATGTCCCCATCCCTCAGGACATGTCCCCGACCCCTTGTCCCCTCATTTGGTGACCCCAATTTGTATGGTCGTTTTGACCTGTGGCACTGGATTGTCCTTGGAGCCACCTCAGGGATGTGTCCCCAACCTGCCCACAGTGTCCCCACCCCTCAGGATGTGTCCCCAAGCCTTTGTCCCTTCACTGGGGACCCCCAGCCCCCCAATCTCCAGGCTCAGTTGGGTCACTTTGCCCTGCAGGACCAATTTGTCCTTCCTGGGGCCACCTCGGGGACATGTCCCCACCCTTGGTGTTGTTCAACCACTCCTCAGGACATGTCCCCAGTGTCCCCAACCTCCTGCCACCCCATTTGGGGACCCCAATTTGCACACTCAGTTTGACCTGTGGCACTGAATTGTCCTTGGAGCCACCACCGGGACGTGTCCCCAACCTGCCCGCACTGTCCCCACCCCTCAGGACGTGTCCCCAACCCTTTGTCCCCTCATTTGGAGACCCCATACCCCCGGATCTGCACGGTCACTTGGGTCACTTTGCCCTGCAGGACCGATTTGTTCCTTCTTGGGGACACCTTGGGGACATCTCCCCATGCTTGGTGTTGTTCAGCCACCCCTCAGGACACGTCCCCAACCCTTTGTCCCCTCCTTTGGGGACGCCAGCCCCCACCTGCCTTCCCGATCTGCACGGCCAGCTGGGTCAGCTTGGCCTGGAGCACGGACTTCTCCTTCTTGGTGCCACCTCGGGGCCGTGTCCCCGGCCCGTCGGCCGTGTCCCCTCCCTCGGCGCTCTTCAGCGGCTGCATCTCCATGGCCACCGCCCCGTCCTGCCGCTTGCCTGGGGACACCGGCCACGTGGCAGGGGGACAAGGGGGGGACACGGGGAGGGGGCTTTGGGGTTGTCCCCACCCGACCCCAAAGCACCTTTGGGTTGTGGGGTGTCCACGGCGCCATCCTGGGGCTTCCCTGTGGGACAAAGGGGGGGAGTGGGGACACCCCGAAATGTGACCTGGGCGGGGGGGGGGGGGGGACAGGGAGAGCCCCCGGGGTGGGGACAGGGAGGGGTGGTGGCAGTGGGGTCGGGGGAGGGGAGTGGCAGTGGTGGCACTGCTGGGGACAGGGATGGGAGGGGTGGAGCACATGGGGACAGAAGGGACGGAGGATCTGGGGACCTTGGGGACAGAGGGGACAGAGGGGGACAGAGGGTCTGGGGACCCTGGGGACAGAGGGGACAGAAGGGACAGAGGGTCTGGGGACCTTGGGGACCTTGGGGACAGAGGGGGACGGAGGGTCTGGGGACCTTGGGGACAGAGGGGACAGAGGGTCTGGGGACCTTGGGGACCTTGGGGACAGAGGGGGACGGAGGGTCTGGGGACCTTGGGGACAGAGGGGACAGAGGGTCTGGGCACCTTGGGGACCTTGGGGACAGAGGGGACAGAGGGTCTGGGGACCTTGGAGCCTTGGGGACAGAGGGGACAGAGGGGGACAGAGGGGTCCAGAGACCTTGGGGACAGAGGGGACAGAGGGTCTGGAGACTTCAGAGGGGACAGAGGGTCTGGGGACCTTGGGGACAGAGGGGGACAGAAGGGCCTGGACCCCTCAGGGACATGGGAGGGACTTGGGGACAGAAGGTGACAGATCCCACAGAGGCACCAGCCACCCACAGTGCCACCAGTGCCACCTCCCATGGGGCCACCAGCCACCCATGGTGCCACCAGTCCCAGAATCCTTGGGGACAGAGCCAAGCAGCGCCAGCCCCCTTGGGGACAGTCCCCACGGAACCAGCGGCCACCCCCGGGGGTGGTGTCACCTTTCTTGTCCCTGCCGTCGTCCTCGTCGTCCCCGGCGGCGCCCAGCAGGGTGAAGATGATGCCGCTCTGCGAGTTCACCCCCACGGCCGTCACCACCATCCTGCCCGAGCCCTCCATGACGTGGGTGCCTGGCGGGGACACCGCGGGTCACGGCGCGGTCCCCTCGGTGTCCCCCCCGTGTCCCCAAACGTCCCTCACCCGAGAGCAGCAGCGGGTCCTTGTCCAGGGACTTGCGCACGTGGTCGCTCTCCCCGGTCAGGGCGCTCTCGTCGATCTTGAGGTCGTTGCCCTGGATCAGGACCCCGTCGGCCGGCAGGAGGTCACCTGGGAGGGGACAGGGGCCACCGCGGTGTCACCGGGTGTCCTGGGGTGTCGCCAGACCAGGCATCGGGGCTGTGTCACCGCAGTGTCACCAGAACTTTGTGGTGTGTCCCGGTGTGACCGGGGACCTGGTGGTGTGTCATGGAGTGACCATGGACCCTGTGATGTCCCTTGGAGTGTCCCTGGACCTGGTGTTGGGGTTGTGTCACCACAGTGCCACCAGAACTTTGCAGTGTGTCCTGGTGTCCCCTGGGGTGTCCCTGGACCAGGTGTTGAGTCACCATCGTGTGACCAGGACCTTGTGGTGTGCCCCGATGTGTCCTGATGTCCCCTGGTGTTCCTTTGTGTGCCCATGGGTGTGGGGACACAAGAGGACACGAGGATGGGGACACGGTGATGGCATCAGGATGGGGATGGTGACACGAAGGTGGGGACAGGGGATGGGGACACTGAGATAGGGACACAGGAATGGGGACATGGGATAGGGACACAGGGATGGTGACATAGAGACTGGGACAGGAGTGGCATCAGGATGGGGATAGGGACACAAAGGTGGGGTCAGGGGATGGGGACAGAGGATGGGGACACAGGGATGGGGACAGGAATGGCATCAGGATGGGGATGGGGACACAGGGATGGTGACACAGAGACTGGGACAGGAATGGCATCAGGATGGGGATGGGGACACAGGGATGGGGACAGGGGATGGCATTGGGGTGGGGACAGGGGATGGGGACAAGGGATGGACATGGCAGTTGAGATGGCCACAAGAGATGCCATCAAGATGGCGACATGCAACGCCACCACAACCCCACAGCCTCTGTCCCCACCACGTCCCCAATCTTTGTGTCACTCACCATACTTGACCTGCACGATGTCCCCCACCACCAGGTCGGCCACGGGCACCTGTGCCAGGTGTCCCCCGCGCAGGACGGCCACGCGCTGCTCGCGCTCCAGGCGGCTCTGCAGCCCCCGGAACTGGCGCTCCTTGCTCCAGTCGTTGGACGCCGTCACCAGCACCACGCAGGCCACCGAGAGCAGGATGGCCGCGCCCTCGATCCAGCCGGCCTCCGCCTCGCCCTCGTCCTCCGCGCCCCCCGACGCCTGCCCGCACGCTGGGGACAGCGGGGACGGAGGTGTCACACGTGGGGGTATTGGTGACACACGTGGGGACAGTGGGGACAGAGGTGTGACATGGGGGGATATCGGCGACACACGTGGGGACAGCGGGGACAAACGTGGGGATATTGGTGACACACGGGGGGATATCGGCGACACACGCGGGGACAGAGGTGTCACATGGGGGGATATCGGCGACACATGTGGGGACAGCAGGGACGGAGGTGTCACACGTGGGGATATTGGTGACACACGTGGGGACAGCGGGGACAGAGGTGTGACATGGGGGGGATATCGGCGACACACGTGGGGACAGCAGGGACACAAGTGGGGATATCGGCGACACGCGGGGACAGTGGGGACAGAGGTGTGACATGGGGAGACATCGGCGACACACGTGGGGACAGCGGGGACGGAGGTGTCACATGTGGGGACAGAGGTGTCACACGTGGGGATATCGGCGACACACGTGGGGACATGGGTGACACACATGGGGACACCAGGGACAGAGGTGCCACACGTGCAGACGCGGGTGACACACATGAGGACATACACGGGTGACACACGTGGGGACACGGGTGACACACGTGGGGACACCAGTGTCACATGCATGGGGGACATGGCCAGGGGTGTAGGGAATGGGGATTTGGGGACATGGGGACACAGGGATGAGGATGTGGGGACAAGGGGATGGCAGCGGGATGGGGACAGGGGGTGGGGGACACAGAGCTGGGGACATGGGGACACAGGGCAGGGGATGGCAGCGGGATGGGGACACAGGGATGGGGACATCCCTGATGGGGACAGAGGTGTCACCTTCATCGGCGGCGCCGGGGGGGGCGTAGAAGGACAGCCCGAGGGACACGAGCGCGGCCACCTCGAGGATGACGAGGGTGACGTCCTGCAGGGCCTCCCACACCAGCGCCGCAAAGCTCTTGGGGCGCCGCGGGGGGATCCAGTTCCGGCCGAACGTCCGGCGGCGGCGCTCCAGCTCCGGGGGACCCTCGGACAGCCCTGGGGACACGGGTGTCACCCCCAGGGCCGCCCCGGGGACCCTCGGACAGCCCTGGGGACACGGGTGTCACCCCCAGGGCCGCCCCAGGGACCCTCAGACAGCCCTGGGGACCTTTGGACAGCCCTGGGGACATGGGTGTCACCCCCAGGGCCGCCCCAGGGACCCTCGGACAGCCCTGGGGACCCTTGGACAGCCCTGGGGACACGGGTGTCACCCCCAGGGCCACCTCAGGGACCCTCAGACAGCCCTGGGGACCTTCGGACAGCCCTGGGGACCCTCAGACAGCCCTGGGGACACGGGTGTCACCCCCAGGGCCACCCCGGGGACACCCCTGTCACCCCCATGGCCACCCCAGGGACCCTTGGACAGCCTTGGGGACCCTCCGACAGCCTTGGGGACATGGGTGTCACCCTCACGGCCACACTGGGGGACCCCTGGGTGGTTTTGGGGGTCCAGGGTGGTTTTGGGGGGTTCTGGGAATGCCAGGGGGGGTTCCCAAGGGTTTCCAGGGGAATGAGGGGTCTGGGGGTGTTGGGGCAGGTTCTGGGGGTCCTGGTGGGTTCTGGGGGATCCTGATGGGTTTTGGGGGGTCCCGGTGGGTTCTGGGGGGTCCCGGTGAGTTTTGGGAGATCCTGGTGGGTTCTGAGGGGTCCCGGTGGTTTTGGGGGATCCTGGCGGGTTTCGGGGGGTCCCGGCAGGTTTTGGGGGGTCCTGGTGAGTTCTGCGGGATCCCGGTGGATTCTGGGGGGTCCCGGTGGTTTTGGGGGGTCCCGGAGGGTTTTGGGGGGGTCCCGGGGGGCGTTACCGTCGGTGGGGGAGGTGCGCAGGCGGCGGCAGAGCCCCGGGACCCCCCCCAGGTCCCGCTGCAGCCTCAGGAGCGCCTCGGAGCCCCGGAGCTCCATCAGCGCCCGCAGCTCCGGCAGCGCCAGCCCGAAACCCCCCCCGGCGTCCCCCATGGCGGCCTGGGGACAGGGGACAGCGTGGGGACACTGCTGGGGATGGCAATGGGGACAGGGGATGGCAATGGGGACAGGGGACAGCGTGGGGACACTGCTGGGGATGGCAATGGGGACAGGGGACAGCATGGGGACAGCGTGGGGACACTGCTGGGGATGGCAATGGGGACAGGGGATGGCAATGGTGACAGGGGACAGCCATGGGGACAGTGTGGGGACAGCAAAGGGGACAGGGGATAGCATGGGGACAGCAATGGGGACAGCAATGGGGACAGGGATTGGGACAGGGAACAGCAATGGGGACAGGGATGGGGACACTGCTGGGGACAGGGGACAGCGTGGGGACACTGCTGGGGATGGCAATGGGGACAGCAATGGGGACAGCGTGGGGACAGGGATGGGGACAGGGGACAGCCATGGGGACAGGGGACAGCCATGGGGACAGTGTGGGGACAGCAAAGGGGACAGGGGACGGCAATGGGGACACTGCTGGGGACAGGGGACAGCACTGGGAACACAACTGGGGACACAGGAAGAGAGATGGGGACAGGCCTGAGGACAGGGGACAGGGCTGGGGACATGGGGATAGCGCTGAGGCCACCAATGGGGGCCCTGGGGACAGGGCTGGGAACGTGAGAAGAGCGTTGGGGACAGCGCTCAGGGTTTGGGGACAGCGCTGGGGACACAGGGACAGCGCTGGGGACATGGCTGAAGGCATCAGAGCCGGGGGACACCGAGCACAGCGTGGGGACAGCGGGAGGGACAAAAGGAGGGGACAGCAATGGGGACAGGGGGCATGGCTGGGGACAGGGCCAGCGCCACCGCCCCTCACCTGTCAGCGCTGGCGGGGCCTGGGGGGGGTCTCGCCGGGGGGGGCCCGGCCGCCCCCCCTGTCCGGGCCACACCTGGGGACAGCGGGGACACCTGAGGGGACAGCGGGCAGCGGCCCCGCCCCCCGGCGACACCAGTGACCACCAGTGACCACCAGTGACCACCAGTTCCCCCAGTTCTTCCCCATAGGTTCCAGTGCCCCCCAGTCAATCCCAGTTCTCCCCAGTTTTCCCAGTAAATCCCAGTGCCCCCAGTGCCCCCCAGTCAATCCCAGTTCTCCCCAGTTTTCCCAGTCCCCCCAGATCCTCCCAGTAAATCCCAGTGCCCCCAGTCCCCCCAGTCCCCCCAAGTTCTCCCCAGTTTTCCCAGTCCCCCCAAGTCCCGTCCCGCTCCGCCCAAGCCGCGCCCCCTCCTGTCCATCCCACGTTCTCAGCCAATCAGCGCCCGTGCCCAGCACCGAGGCCCCGCCCCCGGCCCTGCGGCGGCGCGCGCGGACTGCGCCAAACGGGGGGCGGGGCCTCGGAGCGGGGGCGGGACCTGCCCGTCTATATATGGGTAAAACCACGCCCACCACGCGGGGAAAACCACCGCCCCCGTGCCGTAAGCCCCGCCCACAGCGGGGAAAGCCCCGCCCACAGCGCGGCACAGCTGGGCACACGTGGGCTCCCAGTAACCTCCAGTAAGCCCCAGTTTGCCCAGTGAAACCCCAGCCAGTCCCAGCGTCCCCAGGAGCTCAGGGCTCTCCCAGTGCTCCCAGTGTGTCCCAGTTCACCCAGTGCCCCCAGTAACCCCCAGTGAATCCCAGTAACTCCCAGTAACTCCCAGTAACCGCCAGTGCCCCCAGTAACCCCCAGTGCTCCCAGTAACTCCCAGTGAATCCCAGTAACTCCCAGTAACTCCCAGTAACCGCCAGTGCCCCCAGTAACCCCCAGTGCTCCCAGTAACTCCCAGTGCTCCCAGTAACCCCCAGTAACCCCCAGTAACCCCCAGTAACTCCCAGTAACCCCCAGTGAATCCCAGTAACTCCCAGTATATCCAGTTCACACCAGTAACTCCCAGTTCACCCAGTAACTCCCAATGCCCCAGTAACCCAGAGCCTCCAGGAACTCCCAGTTCCTGCTCACGCCTGTCCCTGACACACCTGAACACACCTGGGCACATCTGGCCCTGTCACCTGGACATCCCCAACACACCTGGGCACAGCTGGTCACCCCTGCCCCACCTGGTCACACCTGGCACCACCACACCTGGCCCTGTCACACCTGGACATCACCAACACACCTGGACACATCTGGCTCTGTCCCACCTGGTCACACCTGGGCATCCCCAACACACCTGGTCACACCCGGCCACCCCTGTCACACCCGGACATCCCTGACACGCCTGGTCACACCTGGTCACACCAGTCCCCACCACACCTGGCCCTGACACCTGGACACATCTGGCTCTGTCCCACCTGGTCACACCTGGGCAACCCCGACACACCTGGAAATCCCTGTCACACCTGGACACACCTGGCCCTGTCACCCCTGTCACACCCGGCCATCCCTGTCACACCTGGCCCTGTCACACCTGCTCACCCCCGGCCGTCCCTGTCCCCGCACATCCGTGTCACACCTGCTCTCAGCTGTCCCCACCACCCCTGGCCGCCCCCCCTCCCCCCCCCGGCCTCACACCTGCCCAGGTGCCCCCCCCGCGCTCTTTCCCCCCTCCCCCCCCGCGCTCTCCCGCCCCCCCATCCCCCCAATCCCCCCTTTCCCCCTCCCCCCTCATCCTCCCCCCTCCCCCCTCCCGCAGCCCCGCGCGCTGCCCCCTCCCCCGCCCCTCCCCCGCTCCCCCCGCGCCCCCCCCCGAGCCCGGACCCCCCCCCGGAGCCCCCCCGAGCCCCCCCCGGGCCCGCGGGCCCCCCCCGGTACCGGTCCCGGCCCATCGGTCCCGGCGCTGCGGCGCTGCCGGAGGCGCTGCGGGCCGGGGGCGGGGCCTGCGGGGGCGGGGCTGGCAGGGAGGCCACGCCCATTGGGCGGGAACCCCCACCCCACCCCCCCCATACCCACCCCCCCTCTCCGTCCCCGATGTCGCTGATGGAGACCACCGGGGGTTGTCCCCTCCCCTTTGTCCCCTCCCCTTTGTCACCCCCCCGTGCCACCCCCCCCGCGCCACCTCATGTGTGTCCCCTCCCCTTGTCACCCCCCCCCCGTCTCACCTGTCCCCTCCTGTCCCCCGTCCCCCCCCCCCGGGTGTCACATCAGTGTCCCCGTCCCTTGGAGGGCCGGGCCACCCACCCGGGGGGACACGGAGGGGACACAGGGGACAGGGAGGACACGGGGGACACAAGGGACATGGGGCAGTGGGACACAAGGGTGGGGGACACGAGGGACAGAGGGTGTGGGGACACCAGGGACAGCGTCAGCTCAAGGGAAACGCTCTGTCCCCATCCCTGTCCCCATCCCTGTCCCATCCCTGTCCTGTCCCCATCCCTGTCCCCATCCCTGTCCCCATCCCTGTCCATTTTTTGTCCCCGTCCCTGTCCTGTCCCCATCCCTGTCCTTGTGGCCATCCTTGTCCCCATCTCATCCCTGTCTCCAGCCCTGTCCTGTCCCTGTCCTTGTCCCTGTCCCATCCCTGTCCCCATCCCAGTCCTCAACCCTGTCTTGTCCTTGTCCCCATCTCTGTCCACTCCCTGTTCCCATCCTTGTCCCTGTCCCATCCCTGTCCCTGTCCCATCCCTGTCCCCATCTTCATAACATTCCTTGTCCCATCCTTGTCCCCATCCCTGTGTCCCCATCCCTGTCCCTGTCCCATCCCTGTCCCCATCTTCATAACATTCCTTGTCCCATCCTTGTCCCCATCCCTGTGTCCCCATCCCTGTCCCCGTCCTTGCCCCTGTCCCATCTCTGTCCCACCCAATCCCTGTCCCCATCTTTGTCCCATCCCTTGTCCCGTCCCTGTCCCCATCCCTGTCCCCAACACTGTCCCCATCTCTGTCCCCGTCCCTGTGTCCCCATCCCTGTCCTGTCCCTGTCCCCATCGCTGTCCCTGTCCCATCCTTGTCCCCATCCCTGTGTCCCCATCCCTGTGTCCCCATCCCTGTCCCCGTCCTTGCCCCTGTCCCATCTCTGTCCCACCCAATCCCTGTCCCCATCTTTGTCCCATCCCTGTCCTGTCCCTGTCCCCATCGCTATCCCTGTCCCATCCTTGTCCCCATCCCTGTGTCCCCATCCCTGTGTCCCCATCCCTGTCCCCGTCCCTGTCCCTGTCCCATCCTTGTCCCCATCCCTGTGTCCCCATCCCTGTGTCCCCATCCTTGTCCCCATCCCTGCGTCCCCATCCCTGTCCCTGTCCCCATCCCTGTCCCCCCTCCACGTGCCTTTTCCTCTGGCCCCGCCCCTTTCCCGCCCCCTCCCCGCCAATCACAGCGCGGCGCGCGCCCCTCCCGCCCTTTTTCACCAATGAGAACGCACGGGAGGCGCGGCCAGCGGCGATGACATCACCTCCATGCAGACCACGCCCCCTTCGCCCCACCCCTGCTTCTGATTGGCCGCTTGGGACAAAAAAATAACCGACATCTCCATCGACCAATAGCAGGGCCGCGCGCAGCGGGAGCGCTTCCCATTGGCTGCGAGCTCTCGGGGGCGGGGCCAGCGGCCGCTGTCGCTCCCCGGCGTCTGGGGGGGATTTGGAGGGACCTGGGGGGGGCTGATGGGAGGGTTGGGGACCCTTGGTGGGGACATTGGGGGCCCCCAGAGCCGTGGGGACAATGGGAACCCCCCCAGGAGGGGACACTGGGGACCCCCAGAGCCGTGGGGACATTGGGGACACCAAGGAGGGGCCCCCAAAGCCACTGGGGACACCTAAAGAGGGGGACAATGAGAACCCGCAGCACTCTGGGGACATTGGGGACACCAAGGAGGGGACCCCCAGCCCCCTGGGGACACCAGGCCAGCATGGGGAGGTGACACTGAGAACCCCCAGCGCTCTGGGGACATTGGGGACACCCAGAGAAGGGATGTTGGGGACACCAAGGAGGGGACACTGGGGACCCCCAGCCCCCTGGACACATTGGGGACAGCACAGGGAAGTGACACTGAGAGCCCCCAGCCCCTTGGGGACACGGGGCCAGCACAGGGAGGTGACACTGAGAGCCCCCAGCCCCTTGGGGACAGCGCAGGGAGGTGACACTGAGAACCCCCAGCCCCTTGGGGACACAGGGACAGTGCAAGGAGGTGACACTGAGAGCCCCCAGCCCCTTGGGGACAGCGCAGGGAGGTGACACGGAGAGCCCCCAGCCCCTTGGGGACAGTGCAGGGAGGTGACACTGAGAGCCCCCAGCCCCTTGGGGACACAGGGACAGCACAGGGAGGTGACACTGAGAACCCCCAGCCCCTCTGGGGACATGGGGCCAGCACAGGGAGGTGACACTGAGAGCCCCCAGCCCCTTGGGGACACGGGGCCAGCACAGGGAGGTGACACTGAGAGCCCCCAGCCCCTTGGGGACACAGGGACAGTGCAAGGAGGTGACACGGAGAGCCCCCAGCCCCTTGGGGACACGGGGCCAGCACAGGGAGGTGACACTGAGAGCCCCCAGCCCCTTGGGGACACGGGGCCAGCGCAGGGAGGTGACACGGAGAGCCCCCAGCCCCTTGGGGACAGTGCAGGGAGGGGACACTGAGAGCCCCCAGCCCCTTGGGGCCAGCGCAGGGAGGTGACACGGAGAGCCCCCAGCCCCTTGGGGACACGGGGCCAGCACAGGGAGGTGACACTGAGAGCCCCCAGCCCCTTGGGGACACGGGGCCAGCGCAGGGAGGTGACACGGAGAGCCCCCAGCCCCTTGGGGACACAGGGACAGTGCAAGGAGGTGACACGGAGAGCCCCCAGCCCCTTGGGGACACGGGGCCAGCGCAGGGAGGTGACACGGGCGGCGCGGGGAGGTGACACGGGCGGCAGGGCTGTCCGGGAGGTACAAAGCTTTATTGGGGAGGGGGCGGCGGGGGTCCCTAGGCGGGGGACACGGAGGAGTTGGACACCGAGGACACCTCGGTGCGGGAGGTGGAGACCTCGGAGCCATCGTCCACCTTCTTGCCAAAGAGCTGCAGGATGCAGTTCCGGAACTGCGGGGACACACGGGGGACACAACGGGGAGGGGACATGGGGACAGACAGGGGACACCGGGGACACACAGGGGACAGGGGGACACACAGGGACACAGGGGATGGGGGGACAGGGGACGGACAGGGGAGAGGGGGAAGAGGGGACAAGGGGACACACAGGGACACAGGGCGGGACAGGGGACACACAGGGACAAGGGACACACAAGGACACAGCGGCGGACAGGGGACACATGGGGACAGGGGACACAGGGACACAGGACAGACAGGGGACAACGGGGGGGACAGGGGAAAGGGGAGAGAGGACAGGGGGGACATGGGGGACAGAGGGGGCACAGGGGACACAGGGGGACACACAGGGACGCAGGGGAGGACAGGGGACACACAGGGACAGGGGACAGGCAGGGGACAGGGGGATATAGGGACAGACAGGGGACACAGGGGGGACAGGGGACAGGGGGACACAGGAGATGAGGGGACATGGGGACAGACAGGGGAGAGGGGGGACAGAGGGACAGACAGGGGACAGGGGGATATGGGGACACACAGGGGGGACAGAGAACACATGGGAACAGAGAAGGGACACACAGAGGGGACAGGAGGACAGACAGGGGACAGAGAGGGGACATGAAGATGTAAATGATGGAGTTGTAGATGGTGGCTCCATCCCATACCCCATACCCCATTCCCACAGCTGTCCCCAGCTGTCCCCAGCTGCCCCCAGGTGTGTCCCCCACCTGTCTGTCCATGCAGACATAGATGATGGGGCTGTAGATGGTGGCTCTGTCCCTATCCCATATCCCATATCCCATATCCCATATCCCATATCCCATATCCCATATCCCCATGCCCACAGGTGTCCCCAGCTGCCCCCAGCTGTCCCCAGGTGTGTCCCTCACCTGTCTGTTCATGCAGACGTAGATTATGGGCATGTAGATGGTGACCCCGTCCCCATCCCATGTCCCATGTCCCATGTCCCATACCCCATACCACATACCCCATGTCCTGGCTGTGTCCCCATGCCCATAGGTGTCCCCAGGTGTGTCCCCCACCTGTCTGTTCATGAAGACGTAGATGATGGGATTGTAGATGGTGGCTCTGTCCCTATCCCATATCCCATATCCCATATCCCATATCCCATATCCCATATCCCCATGCCCATAGGTGTCCCCAGCTGTCCCCAGGTGTGTCCCAGGTGTGTCCCAGGTGTGTCCCCCACCTGTCTGTTCATGCAGACGTAGATGATGGGGCTGTAGATGGTGACCCTGTCCCTATCCCACGTCCCATGTCCCATGTCCCATACCCCATACCCCATACCCCATGTCCTGGCTGTGTCCCCATGCCCATAGGTGTCCCCAGGTGTGTCCCCCACCTGTCTGTTCATGCAGACATAGATGATGGGGCTGTAGATGGTGACCCTGTCCCTATCCCATATCCCATATCCCATATCCCCATGCCCACAGGTGTCCCCAGCTGCCCCCAGGTGCGTCCCTCACCTGTCTGTTCATGAAGACGTAGATGATGGGGTTGTAGATGGTGGCGCTCTTGGCGAAGAAGGCGGGCAGGGCGGCGGTGAGCGGGTGGAAGGCGTAGCCGGGGTTGGCGGCGGCGAAGCAGGCGAAGATGGTGTAGGGCCCCCAGCAGAAGCAGTAGGCCAGGATCATCACCACCACCATGCGCGACACCTCCTTCTCCGCCTTCTGCGTCGACTCCGACTCCTTCTGCTGGGCCGCCACCTGGGGGGGGGCACGGGGGGGTTAAAAGGGTCCTGGGGGGGGAGATTGGGGGGTTTGGGGGGAGTTTGGGGGGTTATTGTGGGGTTTGGAGGGGTTATCATGGGGTTATCATGGGGTTTGAGTGGTTAAAGGGGTATCTGGGGTGACTCCTTCTGCTGGGCCGCCACCCGGGGGGGGCACGGGGGGGGTTAAAAGGGTCCTGGAGGGGTCCTGGGGGGTTATTGTGGGGTCTGGGGGGGATTTGGGGGGGTCCTGGAGGGTTATTGTGGGGTTTGGGGGAGTTATCACGGGGTTATTGTGGGGGTTGAGGGGTTAAAGGGGTACAAAGGGTGACTCCTTCTGCTGTGCTGCCACCTGGGGGGGTCAGGGGGCAGATTGGGGGGGTCCTGGGGGGTTATTGTGGGGTTTGGAGGAGTTATCATGGGGTTATTGTGGGGTTTGAGGGGTTAAAGGGGTACAAAGGGTGACTCCTTCTGCTGGGCCGCCACCTGGGGGGGGGCACGGGGGGGTAAAAGGGTCCTCAGGGGGTTTGGGGGGGTCCTGGGGGATTATTGTGGGGTTTGGGGGGAGTTTGGGGGGAGATTGTGGGGTTTGGAGGGGTTATCATGGGGTTACTGTGGGGTTTGGGGGGGTTATCATGGGGTTACTGTGGGGTTTGGGGGGGTTATCATGGGGGTTTTTTTCAGTTGAGGATTTTTTCCCCAGGGTTTTTTCATTTCGGGATTTTTTTCCCCGGGGTTTTTTAATTTCAGGATTTTTTCCCTGGGGTTTTTTCGTTGGGGATTTTTTCCCCAGGCTTCTTTTTGTTTCTGTATTTTTTCCCCATTTTTTAATTTCAGTTCAGGAATTTTTCCCCCTTTTTTTTCATTTCAGGATTTTTTCCCCAGGCTTCTTTTTGTTTCTGTATTTTTTCCCCATTTTTTTTATTTCAGTTCAGGATTTTTTCCCCAGGCTTGTTTTTATTTCTGTATTTTTTTTCCCCCGGGGTTTTTTTTCAGTTCAGATTTTTTTCCCCGGGCTTGTTTTTCTTTCTGTATTTTTTCCCCATTTTTTTTTTCCAGTTGGGGATTTTTTCCCCATTTTTTTATTTCAGTTCAGGATTTTTTCCCCAGGCTTGTTTTTATTTCTGTATTTTTTTTTCCCCCGGGGTTTTTTTTCAGTTCAGATTTTTTTCCCCGGGCTTGTTTTTCTTTCTGTATTTTTTCCCCATTTTTTTTTTCCAGTTGGGGATTTTTCCCCATTTTTTAATTTCAGTTCAGGATTTTTTCCCCGGGCTTGTTTTTATTTCTGTATTTTTTTTCCCCGGGGTTTTCTTTCAGTTCAGAATTTTTTTTTCCCAGGATATTTTTTTTTTTTTGCCTCAGATTTTTTTTTTGTTTGTTTGTTTGTTTGTTTGTTTTTGTTGGGGTCTCTCCTCACCGCACGGATGGCCAGCCAGACTTGCAGGTAGCAGAAGATGATGACGGCCAGCGGGAAGAAGCAGCAGGTGACCATCAGCACCACCATGTAGGACTGCACGCCCGGGTCCGTGCTGCCGCTGAACACGTCCGGCCCGCACGAGGTCTTCAGCCCGTGGGGCCAGTACCTGCCCAGGGGGACATTGGGGGACAAAAGGGACCCCCCCAAATTCCTCAGAAAGGTTCTGGGTCTGGGGGATTCCAGGGAACTTCGGGGAGTCACCCCCAGACCCACCTTGGAGACCCTCAGGTAGCCCTGGGGACACCCGGGTCACCCCTATGGGGTCAGTACCTGCCCAGGGGGACATTGGGGGACAAAAGGGACCCCCCCAAATTCCTCAGAAAGGTTCTGGGTCTGGGGGATCCATGGGAACCTCGGGGCGTCACCCCCAGACCCACCCTGGGAACACCTGAGTCACCCCCATGGGGTCAGGGGGACATTGGGGGATCAGGGGGGACAAAAGGGACCCCCCCAAATTCCTCAAAAAGGTTCTGGGTCTGGGGGATCCATGGGAACCTGAGGGAGTCACCCCCATGGGGTCAGTACCTGCCCAGGGGGACATTGGGGGGTCAGGGGGGACAATAGGGACCCCCCCTCAAATTCCTCAGAAAGGATCCGGGTCTGGGGGATTCCAGGGAACCTCACGGGGTCACCCCCAGACCCACCTTGGAGACCCTCGGGTCATCCCTGGGGCCTCTGACAGCCCTGGAGACACTCGTGTCACCCCTTTGACCCCCTGGGGACACTCGTGTCACCCCCAGACCCCTCCCCAGGGCCTGGGGACCCCTCCCCACCTGCTCCAGCCCAAGATGGGGGGCGCGGTCCAGGGGCGGAACCAGAACCAGGAGAGGAGGAGCCCGGCCCAGACCCCTCCCCACAGCTCTGGGGCATTCGTGCCACCCCTGTGACCCCTTGGGGACACTCGTGTCACCCCTGTGACCCCCTGGGGACACTCGTGCCACCCCCGGGCCCCTCCCCACCTGCTCCAGCCGAAGATGGGGGGCGCGGTCCAGGCGCAGGACCAGATCCATGAGAAGAGGACCCCGGCCACCGCCAGCTTCCCGTCGAACTTGATGTTCCCGAAGGGTTTGCACACCACGAACCAGCGCTCCCAGGAGATGATGGCCAGGGACCAGAGCGCCGTGATGCCTGCAAGGGTTTGGGGTGGTTGTGGGGCTGCCCCATAGCGCCCGGGCCCATAGAACACGGCCCTATAGCGCCCAGACCCATAGAACCCCAGAGCATCCAGTCCCTGCTATGGGGAGGGTGGCCAGGAACTGCAGCACTGGGATTCCTGCAGGGGTTTGGGGTGGTTGTGGGGCTGCCCCATAGCCCCTGGACCCATAGAACACGGCCCTATAGAGCCCAGCCCCATAGAACCCCATAGACAACCCCATAGCATCCAGTCACTGCTATGGGGAGGGTGGCAAGAGACCACAGTGCTGGGATTCCTGCAGGGGTTTGGGGTGGTTATGGGGCTGCCCCATAGCGCTCAGACCCATAGAACCCCATAGACAACCCCATAGCATCCAGTCCCTGCTATGGGGAGAATGGCCAGGGACTGCAGCACTGGGATTCCTGCAGGGGTTTGGGGTGGTTGTGGGGCTGCCCCATAGCCCCTGGACCCATAGAGAGTCCCTGACCCACATCCCTGACCCACATTTGTGACCCGCATCCCTGCCCCATATACCTGACCCTCATCGCTGCCCCAAATCCCACCCCACATCCCTGCCCCACATCCCTGCCCCACATCCCTGATCCTAACCCCAGCCCTACATCCGTGACCCACATCCCATCCCCTGCCCTACCCCCCATCCCCCTGACCCCACCCGACCAGAGGCACTGACCACAGGCACTGACCACAAGCACTGACCACACCCCCAGCCCCACTGACCACAGGCGCTGACCACAGGCACTGCCCACACCCCCCGTGTCCCCCCACCCCGTGTCCCCAGCCCCACTGACCGCAGGCGCTGACGGTGTAGCCCTCGATGACGCACATGGGGTGGCCCAGGATGAAGTAGCCGAAGATCTGGTTGACCACGCTGATGGTGCTGGCGATGACCGTCTCGCCCAGGTCGGCCACGGCCAGGTTGACCAGGATCCAGTTCAGGGGGTGCCGCAGCTTCTTGAACTTGGCCGTGGCCACCAGCACCAGCCCGTTGGTGAACACCGAGGCCACCACCACGAAGATCATCCACAGCGACGTCAGGTTGTACACCCAGCGCGGCGCGATGTGGTAGTTGGGGCCCTCGAAGGGACCTGGGGGACGGAGCGGGGTCAGCGGTGGTGGCCGTGGGTGGCCCTCGTGTCACCTCGTGTCACCTCGTGTCACCTCGTGTCACCTTGCGCCCGCTGGGGGTGGTGGTGGTGGTGGTGGTGGTGGTGGTGGTGGTGGTGGTAGAGGTTGGAGTTGACCTCAAAAGTCCCCCAAATCTCCCTCAAAATGATCCCCTGGTGTTCCTCTGTGTCTCTTCATGTCCCTTTGTGTCCCCTCATGTCCCTTTGTGTCCCCTCATGTCCCTCTGTGTCCCCTCATGTCCCTTTGTGTCCCCTCATGTCCCCTCTGTGTCCCCTCATGTCCCTCTGTGTCCCCCCATGTCCCCCCACATCTTCCCTACCATTGGTATGGGTTGGCATACGTTGATCATTGGCCCCAAAACTCTTCAAAATTCCTCTAAACTCCCCAAAATCTCCCTCAAAATGATCCCCTGGTGTTCCTCTGTGTCTCTTCATGTCCCCTCTGTGTCCCCTCATGTGTCCCCACGTCCTCACTGCATCACTGCCATTGGTATGGGTTGGCGCACATTGATCGATGACCCCAAAAGTCTTCAGAATTCCTCAAAACTCCCCCAAATCTCCCTCAAAATGATCCCCTGGTGTCCCTCTGTGTCTCTTCATGTCCCCTCAGTGTCCCCTCAGTGTCCCCTCATGTTCCCCCCATGTCCCTCCACATCTTCACTGCCATCGATTTGGGTTGGCGCATGTTGATCGTTGACCCCAAAAACTGCCCCCAAATCCCTCCCAAAATGCTCCCCTCATGTCCCCTCATGTCCCTTCATGTCCCCTCATGTCCCTTCATGTCCCCTCGTGCCTTTTGGTCACCCCTGATGTCCCCTCCTGCCCCTTTTTGTCCCCCATGTCTTCACCGTGCATTGTTGCCATCGATGTCCATTGACATCAAAACTCCTCAAAACTGCCCCAAAACTGCCCCAAACCCTGTCCCCCCTGTGTCCCCCCATGTCCCCCGATGTCCTCCAGTGTCCCTCCATGCCTCTCTGTGTCCCCTGATGTCCCCAATATCTCCACCGCGCTATTATTGACATTCCTTGACCGCCAACCCCAAAACGCCCCAAAATGCCCCAAAACGCCCCAAAACCCCCCCAAAACTGCTCCAGGGTCCCTCCCTCCATGTCCCCCAGTGTCCCCCCCGTGTCCCCCCCATGTCCCCCCGTGTCCCCTGATGTCCTCCAGTGTCCCTCCATGCCTCTCTGTGTCCCCTGACGTCCCCAATATCTTCACCGCGCTCATCTCTACTATTGGCGCACCTCAACCGCCAACTCCAAAACGCCCCAAAACGCCCCAAAACTGCTCCAAGGCCCCTCCCCCAGTGTCCCCCAGTGTCCCCCCCATGTCCCCCCGTGTCCCCTGATGTCCTTCACTGTCCCTCCATGCCTCTCTGTGTCCCTTGATGTCCCCAATATCTCCACCGCGCTATTATTGACATTCCTTGACCATCAACCCCAAAAAGCCTCAAAACCGCCCCAAAACTGCCCCAAAACTGCCCCAGACCCCCTCGCCCAGTGTCCCCCAGTGTCCCCCCCATGTCCCCCCATGTCCCCCCGTGTCCCCTGATGTCCTTCACTGTCCCTCCATGCCTCTCTGTGTCCCTTGATGTCCCCAATATCTCCACCGCGCTATTATTGACATTCCTTGACCGCCAACCCCAAAACGCCCCAAAACGCCCCCAAAACCGCCCCAGGGCCCCCTCCCCCGGTGTCCCCCGGTGTCGCCGCGGTGTCCCCGCGGTGTGGCCGCCGCTCACCGCGCGTGTTGTTGCTGTTGGTGTAGGTGAAGATGCTGTCGCGCGTGGTGTCGTCGTCGTCGTGACGCCGGCGGGCGGCGAAAACCGCCCCGTCGAAAACGCCCGTCGCCATCGTCCCCGAGTGCCACCAGCGCCACTGCCCCGGCCACCAGCGCCCCCCTGCTCTTATAACCCCCCCCCGCCCCCGGATTAGCCCGGACCCCCCCCCCAAAATCCCGTCCCTGAGCCCTTAATTGGGGCCGCGCGGATCCGGGGGGGAACGGCCCGGGCTCACCTGAGCAGCCGGGGTGAGCTGATGGGATTGACGCCAGCGCTAATCCCCCGCTGTTTCCTGGGCTGTGCCCCTCCCCGGCTCTGAACCGGGACCCCCCGGGGTCCAAACGGGACCCCCGGGGTCCAAACGGGACCCCCCGGGATGGGAATCGGCACCCCCGGAAACCCCCGGGACCCCCAGAACGCGGCGCTCATCACAAAGAGCCCCAAGGTTCTCTGGATAATTCCCATCCAAATTGGCCCCCCCGGGATTCAAAATTGAGCCCCTCGGGACCCCCGAGATCCAAACGGGACCCCCGGGATGGGAATCGGGACCCCCAGAAACCCCCGGGACCCCCAGAGACCCCCGGGACCCCCCAGAAACCCCAGCGCCAATTCCTCCCCCCCCAGTTCCCGACTGGGCCCCCTCGGGATCCAAATTGGCTCCCCCAGGACCCCCAAGTGTGGGGCTGAGCCCCCCAGGAGCAGCGCTGGGCCCCCCCCGGGATGTGACACAGCTCCACATTGGGGTCCTGCCCCATAGCGGGGTCCCGAACTCCCCCCTGCCCCACATCAGGGGGTCCCAGCACACCCCGCCCCACATTGGGGGGTCCCAGCCCCCCGCCCCACAAAATTCTGGGTCCCAGCTCCCTTCTGACCCACTTTGGGAGGTCCTGACCCACATTGAGGGGTCCTGACCCCCTCCTGACCCACATCGGGGTCCTGACCCCACTCCCACCCCATAGCAGGGTCCTGACCCACATTTGCGGTTCTGCCCCACATCGGAATGTCCTGCCCCATGTCAGGGGGTCCTGCCCCACATCGGGGGGTCCTGACCCTGTCCTGACCCATATTGGGGTCCTGCCCCACATTTTGGGCTCGGGGCCCCCTCCTGACCCACATTTGAGGTTCTGCCCCATATCGAGGTCCTGACCCCGATCCCACCCCATAGTGGGGTTCTGACCCCCTCCTGACCCACATTTGGGGTTCTGCCCCACATTTTGGGGTCCTGACCCCCTCCTGACCCATATTTGGGTCTCTGCCCCATATCGGGGTCCTGACCCCCAGTCCACCCCATAGCGGAGTCCCGACCCCCTCCTGCCCCACATTTTGGGGTCCTGCCCCACACCGGGGGGTCCTGACCCACATTGGGGGGTCCTGCCCCACATTTGGGGTACTGTCCCACATCGGGGGGTCCTGCCCCACATTTGGGGTTCTGCCCCACATCGGGGGGTCCTGCCCCCCTCCTGACCCACATTTGGGGTTCTGCCCCACATTTTGGGGTCCTGACCCCCTCCTGACCCATATTTGGGTCTCTGCCCCATATCGGGGTCCTGACCCCCAGTCCACCCCATAGCGGGGTCCCGACCCCCTCCCGCCCCACATTTTGGGATCCCGCCCCACATTTTGAGGTCCCGCCCCACAGCGGGCGCTCGGGACCCCCTCCTGACCCACATTTTGGGGTCGGGCCCCCCCATCGGATCGGGGTCACGGTGCCGCGTTACATCACGGGGGGCTCCGGCTCGGGGCCAAGTGGGGCACGGGGGGAGCCCCACCCGCCCCCCAAAAATAACCTCAGCCCTAATTAGCAATTAACCCGATGGGGGAGGGACGGATTAACGAGGTGGGGGGAGGGGCTCCAATTTGGGGTCCTGGGGTGTCCCCGTCCCCCCCCGACCGTGGGTGCAGAACGGGATGGGGGGGGGGGGGTCCCGAGGGGGTCCCCGGGGTTTGGGGGCGCTCCCCGGGGGGGTCACCCCAGAAGGGCCCCCCCAGGCCTGACCTTAATCCCGCCCCCCCGGGGGGGGCAGCTCCGGGCCCCCCCCCCCCCCATAATCCCGGGATTTTCGGGTCGCCCCGGGGGAGTCCGATTAGGGGGGACACGGAAACTTTAATCCCCCCCCGGGGAAAAGGGGGCGCGGAGCGGCGCACGGAGGAGCTTGGGGGGCTCCGGGGGGCTCCCGGGGCGGGTTTGGGGGGTCTGGGGGTCTCGCGATGGGGGGGTTCTGGGTGGTTTTGGGGAGGTTTTGAGGGGGTTTAGGAGCGGTTTTAAGGAAGGGTTTTAGGGAGGATCTGAGGGGATGCTGGGGGGGGTCTGGAGGGTTCCGGGGGGGGGGGGGGTCTGGGAGGGTTTTGGGGGGCTCCAGGGAGGTCTGGGGGTTCCGGGGAGGGTCTGGGGGAGGCGTTTTGGGGCGGTTCTGAAGGATTTTGGGGCGGTTTTGAGGCGTTTTGGGGCGGTTTTGAGGGGTTTTGGGGCGGTTCTGAGGGGTTTTGGGGCGGTTCTGAAGGATTTTGGGGCGGTTCTGAAGGATTTTGGGGCGGTTCTGAGGAGTTTTGGGGCGGTTCTGGGGGGTTTTGGGGCGGTTCTGAGGGATTTTGGGGCGGTTTTGAGGCGTTTTGGGGCGGTTCTGAGGGGTTGTGAGGGGGTCTGGGGGATTCCGGGGTGGGCTCTGGGTGTTCTCGGGGGGCTCTGGGGGGCGGAGGTTCCGAAGGATTTTGGGGCAGTTCCGAAGGATTTTGGGGCAGTTCTGAGCAATTTTGGGGCAGTTCTGAGCAATTTTGGGGCCGTTCTGAAGGATTTCGGGGCGATTCTGAGGAATTTTGGGGGCAGTCCCGAGCGGTTTTGGGGCCATTCCGGGGGTCCCTGGGGAGGCTTTGGGGGGGGGGGGTCCTTGGGGGTCTCTGGGTGGGGGGGGGGGTCCCGCGGGTTCAGGGGGGATTTTGGGTTGGGGAGCGGCCGGACCCCCCCAAATTGGGGCGGACAAAGGGGGCGGGCGGTGCCCCCCACCCCCCATCTCTCCCCCCCCCCATCCCGGGGGGCGGCCGGTAAGTGCTGGGGGGGCGTGGGGGGAGGGGGTTGGGGGGCTCTGTGGGGCCACCAGGAGCGGCCGTGGGGCCACCAAGGCCACCGAGGGCCACCAGGGCGTGCTGTGGGTCACGGGGAGGGGGGGGCTCTGTGGGGCCACCAAAAGCCACCGGTGGCTACCGGGGGTCACTTGGGGGGCTGGGGGTGGCTGTGGGGCTGCTGTGGGGCCCCCACTGGGTGCTGTGGGGCCACCAAGGACCGCCATGGGTGTCCCCGTGGGTGTCCCCTATGGGGTGTCCCCGTGGGTGTCCCATGGGTGTCACCTATGGGGCGCCCCATATGGGGTGTCCTGTGGGTGTCACCTATGGGGCGCCCCATATGGGGTGTCCTGTGGGTGTCACCTATGGGGCGCCCCATATGGGGTGTCCCGTGGGTGTCGCCTATAGGGTGTCCTGTGGGTGTCGCCATGAGTGTCCCTTGTGGGGTGTTCCCTATGGGGTGTCACCTATAGGGTGTCCCCACGGCTGTCCCATGGGTGTCCCCTATGGGGTGTCCTGTGGGATGTCCCCCCGTGTCCCCATGGGTGTCCTGTGGGTGTCCCCTATGGGGTGTCCCCTGCGTGTCCCCTATGGGGTGTCCCCATGGGTGTCCCATGGGTGTCCCCCCCGTGTCCCCTATAGGGTGTCCCTCTTGTGTCCCCTATAGGGTGTCCCCCTCTGGGGTGTTCCCTATGGGGTGTTCCCTATGGGGTGCCCCATATATGGTGCCCCCTATAGGGTGTCCCCTCTGGGATGTCCCATGGGTGTCCCCCCCGTGTCCCCTCTGGGGTGTTCCCCATGGGGTGTCCCCTATGGGGTGTCCCCCCCGTGTCCCTTATGGGATGTCCCTTGTGGGGTGTCCCTATGGGGTGTCCTGTGGGTGTCCCCCCTGTGTCCCCTATGGGGTGTTCCCTATGGGGTGTCCCCATGGGTGTCCCATGGGTGTCCCCCCCGTGTCCCCTATAGGGTGTCCCCCTCTGGGGTGTCCCTATGGGGTGTCCTGTGGGTGTCCCCCATGTGTCCCCAATGGGGTGTTCCCTATGGGGTGTCCCCATGGGTGTTCCCGCTGTGTTCCCTATGGGTGTCCCATGGGTGTCCCCACTGTGTCCCCTATGGGGTGTCCCCCTCTGGGGTGTCCCCCCCGTGTCCCCCCGGGCCGTGCGGCCGGAATTCCGCTAGTTCTGAACTTTTTCCTGCACAAAAAGCTCACTACTGGCAGAACTCGGCCGCGCGCCCCACTGCGGGGCACCGGGGGGGCACCCGGGGGGCACTTGGGGGCACTTGTGGGGCGCTTGTGGGGCTGGGGGCACTGCGGGGGCACTTGGGGCTATGGGGTTACTGCGAGGACACTTGGGGGGCACTTGGCGGCACTTATGGGGCTCTTGTGGGGCACTCGGGGGCGCTTGTGGGGCTGGGGGCACTGCGAGGGCACTTGGGGGCACTGTGAAGATACTTGTGGGGCACTTGGGGGCACTTACGGGGCTCTTGTGGGGCACTTGGAGGGCACTTGTGGGGCTGGGGGCACTTGGGGGCACTGTGAAGACACTTGTGGGGCATTTGGGGATGGTACCTGTGGGTCTGGGGGCACTTGTGGGGCACTTGGAGGGCATTTGGGGTGGTACCTGTGGGTCTGGGGGCACTTGTGGGGCACTTGTGGGGCAAAGCAGAGGCAGCGGCTGCGTCTCCAGTGTTTAATGCAGGGGGTGGGGGGGGTTTATGTACAATGGAGCTGTGGGGCTGCCCCATAGCAGGGTGGGGGGGCAGAGCTGCCGTGGGGCTGAGAGCAGTGTGGGGCAGAGCCCGGTGTGGGGGGTGCGGGGCAGAGCCACCATGGGGCAGAGCCTGATGTGGGGCTGAGCTGTGGGGCTGAGCCTCCATAGAGCAAAAGCTGTGGGGCAGCACCACTGTGGGGCAGAGGCTGATATGGGGCAAAATCCTCCATGGGGCAGAGCCCGGTGTGGGGCTGAGCCTGGTGTGGGGCAGAGCCCGGTGTGAGGCTGAGCCCAGTGTGGGGCAGAGCCCGGTGTGGGGCAGAGCCCAGTGTGGGGCAGAGCTCGTTATAGGCTGAGCCTGATATGGGGCCGAGCCTGCTATAGGGCAGAGCTTGATATAGGGCAGAGCCTGGTGTGGGGCAGAGCCTGATGTGGGGCAGAGCTCATTATAGGGCAGAGCTTGATATAGGGCAGAGCCTGGTGTGGGGCAGAGCCCAATGTGGGGCAGAGCCCTCCAAGGGCAGAACTGTGAGACTGAGCCCAATATAGGGCAGAGCCCCATGTGGGGCAGAGCTCGATATAGGGCTGAGCCTGATGTGAGGCAGCCCTGGCTGGGTTGGGCCCGCTGTGGGGCAGCCCCACCACGGGGCAGAGTTGTGGGGCAGCCCCACCACGGGGCAGAGCCATGGGGCAGCCCCACCGTGGGGCAGAGCTCGATATAGGGCTGAGCCTGCCATGGGGCAGAGCCGTGGGGCAGCCCCGCCGTGGGGCAGAGCTCGATATTGGGCTGAGCCTGATGTGAGGCAGCCCTGGCTGGGTTGGGCCCGCTGTGGGGCAGCCCCACCACAGGGCAGAGCTGTGGGACAGAGCTCGATATAGGGCTGAGCCCACCACGGGCCAGAGCCATGGGGCAGCCCCACCATGGGGCAGAGCTCGATATTGGGCTGAGCCCACCATGGGGCAGCCCCACCGTGGGGCAGAGCTCGATATTGGGCTGAGCCCGCCGTGGGGCAGAGCCGTGGGGCAGCCCCGCCGTGGGGCCGGGCCCTATGCCGGGGACACCTGGCTGGAGGACACCGAGGACACCTGCGTGGCCTGGGACGAGCCGGACACGTCGTCATCGTCCCCGAAGGGGCTCCGGCCGCAGAACACGAGCTTGAGCATGCAGGAGCGGAACTGCGGGCGGGCGGGGGTGTCACGGCGGGACCCCAGACCCACGGAGAGAGCCCGGACCCACAGAGGGACCCCAGACCCACGGAGAGAGCCCGGACCCACAGCAGGATCCATAGGAACAGGCCCAGACCCACAGAGAGACCCCAGACCCATGGAGAGACCCCAGACCCATGGAGAGACCCCAGACCCACGGACAGGACCCTGGACCCACAGCAACACCCCCACCCCCCCACTGCCCTCATGTCCCCATGGTCCCCACTGTCCCAATAACCCCCATTGTCCCACTGCCCCACTGTCCCCTCCATCCCCATTGTCCTCATGTCCCCATGTCCCCGTGTCCCCACCTTGTTCACAACCACGTGGATGCCCCCACCACCCTCACTTTCCCCATTGTCCCCATGTCCCATTGTCCCCATGTCCCCTTGTCCCCATTGTCCCCATGTCCCCACCTGCTTGTTCATGAAGACGTGGATGCCACCATCACCCTCACTGCCCCACTGTCCCCGTTGTCCCCACTGTCCCCACTGTCCCCACCATCCCCATTGTCCCCATTGTCCCCATTGTCCCCACCATCCCCGTGTCCCCATTGTCCCCATTGTCCCCATTGTCCCACCATCCCCATGTCCCCGTGTTCCCACCTGCTTGTTCATGAAGATGTGGATGCCACCATCTCCACCGTCCCCATGTCCCCACTGTCCCCATTGTCCCCATTGTCCCCACCATCCCCGTGTCCCCATTGTCCCCACTGTCCCCATTGTCCCCATTTTCCCCACTGTCCCCATTGTCCCCACCATCCCCGTGTCCCCATTGTCCCCACTGTCCCCACTGTCCCCACTGTCCCCATTGTCCCCACCACCCCCGCGTCCCCACCTGCTTGTTCATGAAGACGTAGATGATGGGGTTGTAGACGGTGGAGGCCTTGGAGAAGACGGAGGGGATGGAGGCCAGCCCCACGTCGAAGGGGTGTCCCCGGTGCGTCACCACCCAGAGCGCGAAGGCGCAGTAGGGCAGCCAGCACACCAGGAAGCCCAGCACCATCACCACCACCATCTTGGTCACCTCGCGCTCGGCCTTCTGCGTCGTGGCCGACTGCTCCTGCTGCTTGGCCACCTGAGGGACAGCGGCCGGGGACGGGGGGGTCAGTGTGGGGACAGGGTGAGGAGATGGGGGTCAGATGTGGGGTCGGATATGGGGAGATACAGGGTCAGATATGGGGTCAGTGTGGGGTCAGTGTGGGGACAGGGCGAGGAGATAGGGGTCAGATATGGGGTCAGATATGGGGAGATACAGGGTCAGATATGGGGTCAGTGTGGGGACAGGGCGAGGAGATAGGGGTCAGATATGGGGTCAGATATGGGGAGATATGGGTCAGATGTGGGGTCTGATATGGGGAGATACAGGGTCGGATATGGGGAGATACAGGGTCAGATATGGGGAGATACAGGGTCGGATATGGGGTCAGTGTGGGGTCGGGTGTGGGGTCAGGTGTGGGGTCAGATATGGGTCACATATAGGGCAGATATGGGGTAGTATATGGGTCAAATATAGAGGGGATATGGGGTCAGTGTGGGGTCAGTGTGGGGTCGGGTGTGGGGTCAGATATGGGTCACATATAGAGCAGATATGGGGTCATATATGGGGTCAAACATAGGGGGGATATGGGGTCAGATATGGGGTCAGTGTGGGGAGATGTGGGGTCAGTGTGGGGTCAGGTATGGCATCAGGTATGGGTCAGATGTGGGTCAGATATGGGGTTAGTGTGGGGAGATATGGGATCAGATATGGGTCGGATATAGGGGACAGTGTGGAGAGTTATGGGGTGAGGTATGGGGTTAGATATGGGGTTAGATAAGGGGTCAGTGTGTGGAGATATGGGGTCAGATATGGGTCAGATATGGGGTCAGTTATGGGCTCAGTTATGGGGTCAGATGTGGGGTCAGTGTGGGGTCAGTTATGGGGTCAGATATGGGTCAGTTATGGGGTCAGATATGGGGTCAGTGTGGGGTCAGTTATGGGGTCAGTTATGGGCTCAGATATGGGATCAGATGTGGGGAGACTCAACCACGCCAGTGACCCATGGGGGTCTCAAACACTTGTGGGGGGTCCTCAGACCCCCAGCACTGCCCCCCCCCCTACTTTGGGGTCCCCCCAAGCACCACCTACCCCACGGCCCCCCAGTTCCCCTGTGCCCCCAATAAACCGTGTACCCCAATAAAACCACGTACCCCAACAAACCGTGTGCCCCCAAAACCCCCCAAAGACCCCCGGGACCCCCCAAAATCCCCTCACAGTGAACAAGATGAGTCCCAGCCGTCCATAGGAGATGATCACGGTCAGGACCCTGCGCTCCCCTGACCCCCCAGGACCCCCCGGGACCCCCGGGACCCCTCCAGGACCCCCCAAAATCCCCTCACCGCGCGCAGGGTGAGCAGCAGCCGCCCGTAGGAGAAGATGATGACGCTCAGGGGGAAGCCGAAGCAGAAGCAGAAGAGGAAAATCACGTAGGACTCGTTGTTCCATTTGTTGTCTGTCGTGTACCAGTCCGGGCCGCACGAGCACTGCAGCCCCTCGGGGATGTACCTGGGGAGGGGGGCACGGGGGGGGTCACACCTCAGTGGGACCTCCGGACTCAGCCCGGGACCCCCGAACTCAGCCCGAGATTCCTGAGCCGCCCCCGGGACCCCCGAACCGCCCCCGAGATTCCTGAGCCGCCCCCGAGATTCCCGGTCCAACAAATCCCCGAAAATTCCCGGGACCCCCGAGCCCTGGAGCTGCTCAGCCCCCCGGGGATGGAGCTGGGGATGGGGGTACGGGGGGGGTCACACCTCAGTGGGACCCCCGGACTCAGCCCGGGACCCCCGAACCGCCCCCGAGATTCCTGAGCCGCCCCCGGGACCCCTGAACCGCCCCCGGGACCCCCGAACCGCCCCCGAGATTCCTGAGCCGCCCCCGAGATTCCCGGTCCAACAAATCCCCGAAAATTCCCGGGACCCCCAAGCCCTGGAGCTGCTCAGCCCCCCGGAGATGGAGCTGGGGAGGGGGCACGGGGGGTGGGCACTGCCCACGGGACCCCCGGACTCAGCCCGGGACCCCCGAACCGCCCCCGGGATCAGCAAAGTCCCCGAGATCCCCCCAAAATCCCCAACAATTCCGGCCACTCCCAAGCCCCGGGGATGGGTCTGGGGGCGCGGCTGAGCGGGGGTCGCACGGCTGAGGGACCCTCGGACCTGTCCCGGGACCCCCGGACCTCCCCCAGGACCCCCAATCTGCCCCCAGCCCCTTAAAACCCTTTGGGACCCCCAAAACCCTCCAGGATCCTCAACCTCCCCAAAACCCCCGACCCCATCCAAGACCCCCCAACCTCCCTTGAAGACTCAACCCCGCCCCCCCCCCGGGACCCCCCAACCCCCCTGCGACCCCAGGGACCCCCGAGAGACCCTGACCCCATCCAAGACCCCTGACCCTCCTGGGACCCCCCCCAAATCCAGCTGGGACCCCCCCCAACCTTCCCCAGATCCCCGATTCCAGGGACCCCCAGATCCCATTGGAACCCCCAAACCCTGGGGACCCCCTGAGCCCCCTGGGACTTGCAGATCCTCCAGGGACCCCCAAACACCCCCGAGACCCCCGGATCCTCCAGGGACCCCCAAACACCCCCAGGAACCCTGACCCAGCTGGGACCCCCCCCAACCCAACTGGGACCCCCCAACCTTCCCCAGATCCCCAGCTCCAGGGACCCCCCAGATCCAACTGGAACCCCCAAACCTTGGGGATCCCCAAACAACCCCAAGACCCCCGACTCCTCCAGGGACCCCCAAGACCCCCTGGATCCTCCAGGGACCCTCAAACACCCCCAGGACTCCTGGGACACCCCCTAAATCCAACTGGGACCCCCCCAACCTTCCCCAGATCCCCGACTCCCACTGGAACCCCAAACTTTGGGGAGCCCCGACTCCCCCCCCCGGGACCCCCGGACCCCCCAGACCTGCTCCAGCCGAAGAGGGGGGGCACGGAGGCGACGAGGCCGAAGATCCAGGTGATGGCGCAGCCCAGCACCGCGTGGCTGCCCCGGAAGGTGAAGTTGCCCAGGGGCTTGCAGATGACCAGGAACCGCTCGAAGGCCACCACGGCCAGAGACCACAGGGACACCATCCCTGGGGACAGGGGACACGGGTGACACCCCTGTCACCACCCCTGTGCCATCCCCACCATGGCCACCATGGCCAGTGACCACAGGGACACCATCCTTAGGTTGACATCCCCGTCACCATGGCCACCATGGCCACCACGGCCAGTGACCGCAGGGACACCGCTCTGTACCAATGCCGTGGTGTCCCCATGTCCCCATTGTCCCCCATCCCTCCCATGGTGTCCCCGTGTCTCCATGTCCTTGTTGTCCCCCTGTCCCTCTGCCCAATGTCCCCACACCCGGCGCTCCTCAGCCAAGTGTCCCCATGGCAAATGTCCTCAGTGACCCCGGTGACCTTCTGCCCCACATGTCCCACATGTCCAGTGTCCCCACGGCCAATGCCACCACAGCCAGTGTCCCCAGACCATGGTGACTTTCTGCCCCACATGTCCAATGTCCCCACTCCCATGTCACCAGGCCATGGTGACCTTCTACCTCTTGTCCCACATGTCCAATGCCCCCAGACCGAGCACCTCCAACCCTACCACCCCCAGACTCAGTGTCCCCAGGCCATGGTGACCTTGTGCCCTCATGTCCGATGCCCCCAGACCCAAAACTCCCAGACCAATGGTGACCTTGTGCCCCATGTCCCACACACTCAATGTCCCCAGAGCCAACACCCCCAGACCATAGTGAACTTGTGCCCCATGTTCTACACCCCCAATGCCCCCAGACCCAAAACTCCCAAACCATGGTGACCTTGTGCCCCATGTCCCACACACTCAATGCCCCCAGACCCAACACCCCCAGACCATGGTGACCTCGAAGCCCATGTCCCACACCACCAACGCCCCCAGACCCAACATCTCCAGACCATGGTGACCTTCTACCCTCATGTCCAATGCCACCAAACCCAACACCCCCAGACCATCCCCAGACCATGGTGACCTTCTACCCCACGCCCTCACGTCCAACATCCCAAACCCAATGTCCCCAAACCCAACGCCCCCAGACCACGGTGACCTCGTGTCCCATGTTCTATGCACCCAATGCCCCCAGACCCAAAACCTCCAGACCATGGTGACCTTGTGCCCCATGTTCTACACACCCAGTGCCCCCAGACCCAACACCCCCAAACCCAACGTCCCCAAACCAAACACCCCCAGACCAAGGTGACCTTGTAGTCCATGTCCCACACCCCCAACACCCCCAGACCCGAAACCTCCAGACCATGATGACCTCCATAGCCCATGTCCCACACCCCCAACGCCCCCAGACCCAACACTCCCCGACCACGATGACGCCATAACCCACATCCCACACCCCCAAAGCCCCCAGACCCAACATCCCCAGACCATGGTGACCTTGTGCCTCATATTCTACACCCCCAGTGCCCCCAGACCCAAAACCCCCAGACCATGGTGACCTTGTAGCCCATGTCTCACACCGCCAACACCCCCAGACCCAAAATCCCCAGACCACATGGTGACCTTGTGCCTCATATTCTACACACCCAGTGCCCCCAGACCCAACACTCCCCGACCACGACGACCTCATAACCCACATCCCACACCCCCAAAGCCCCCAGCCCCACTCCCCCCATTCCCCCCGTCCCTCACCGCCCAGCGTGGCCGTGAACCCCTCGATCTTGCAGGCCAGCGGCCCCAGGGCGAAGTACATCTGGGAGAAGCTGTAGAAGGCCGTGGTGGAGCCCACGCACACCACCAGCAGGTTGGCCACCGCCAGGTTGACCAGGATGTAGTTGAGGTGCGACCTCAGCTTCTTGTACTTGGCCGTGCACACCACGGTCAGCGCGTTGATGGGGACGCCCAGCACCACCAGCAGGAACATGAAGGCCGCCATGGCCTTGAAGATGCCAGGGCTGCCCAGGTGGGTCTGGGGCACCAGGAAGGGGCTCAGCGCCGTCACGTTTGGGGTATCCAGGCTCACGGGGATGTAGAAATCCTCGGGGAGCTCGTCCCGCATCTCCCGCGACTTCTGCATGGCGGACGACGGCGCGACACCGCGGGCGGACGGACGGACGGACGGACGGGCGGGCGGGCGGGCGGACGGGCGGGTGGGTGGGGGGCGACGAGGAGGATCTTTTATAGGGCGGGGGGTGGATGGGACCCCCCCCCAATAATCGGGGCTCAGGAGGTAAAGCGCAGCTGAGCCCGGCTCATCCCGGAGCCGGCGCTGGCCAAGCCGGGCTTAGGCGCCGGGCAAGCAGCTTTGAGGGGGTCTTAATCGCCCCCGAGCCCTGATTAGCGGGGTTGGGGTGGGGGATCAGGGGGTATCAGAGCCCCCCCCCCATCCTAAAAGGGCTTAATTGGGTGCTGGTGTAATTGGGGGGGGGGGTGGTCTTGAAATACCCCCGGGTGCTGTGGGGGGTTGGGGGTTTTGGGGGTGTTGAGGTGGGAAATTGGAGGCTGGGAGGTGTCTGGGATCCCAAATTGGACCCTGAAAGCTGTGTGAGACCCTAAATTGGATCCCAAAAGGTCCCTGGGATCCCGAATTGGACCCCAAAAGGTCCCTGGGATCCCAAACTGGACCCCAAGAGGTCACTGGGATCCCAAATTGGATCCCAAAAGGTCTCTGGGGTCCCAAATCGGACCCCAAAAGCTCTGTGAGACCCTAAATTGTATCCCAAAAATTTCTTGGGACCCCAAAAGGTCCCTGGTACCACCCTGTGCCAGCAAACTGGGTCCTCAAAAGCTCCTTGGGATCCCAAATTGGACCCCAAAAGCTCTGTGAGACCCCCAAATTGGACCCCAAAATTCCCTGATGCCACTCTGTGCCACAAATCTGGACCCCTAAAGCTCTTTAGGCTCCCAAACTGGACCCCAAAATCTCTTTGTGACCCCAAACTGGACCACAAAATCTCTTTGGGACCCCAAATTGGACCCCAAAACCTCCCTGGTTTGCCAAAATTTTATTGGCACCGTCCCCTGCCCACAAATCAAACCATGACATTTGGGGTGTCCTGGTGACATTTGGGGGGTCCTGGTGACATTTGGGGGGTCCCGGGTGACATTTGGGGGGTCCCTGCCCCCCCTCGGGGGGGACTACATGTCCCAGTGTCCCTCTGGGGTCCCCCCTCAGGTGTCCCCCTAATCCCGGGGGGGGTCACGGGTGCCCGGGATTAGGGACAATCCCGCCGGAGGTGGCCCCGATCCGGGGATGGGAAGGGGAGCGAGGGGGGGCGGACCCCCCGAAAAGGGGGGAGGGGGGGTGTGGAAAAAAGGGGAGGAATGGAAAGAAACTCATAAAACAAGGGGGGGATGGGGGGGTCCTGAGGGGTTTTGGGTGGGGGGGGGTCCCATATTGAGGAGGGGGTCAGGGGGAGTTTGGGGTTGTCCGGGGGGGGTCGGGAAGGGCCGAGGGTGGGGGTGGGGGAGGGGGGATTAACGCTCCATCCCCGCTCATCCCCCGGGGAGGGGGGAGTCCGGCCCCCGCCCCTCCCCCCCCCTCCGGACTGGGGTGGCGCCCTGAGCAAACTGGTGGCCACAGTGGCCGTACTGGTTCTTTACTGGTGCCCACAGTGGCCATAATGGTGGCCGTCATTGCCATACTGGTTCTTTACTGGTGCCCACAGTGGCCGTACTGGTGGCCGTCATTGCCATACTGGTTCTTTACTGGTGCCCACAGTGGCCGTACTGGTGGCCGTCATTGCCATACTGGTTCTTTACTGGTGCCCACAGTGGCTGTACTGGTTCTTTACTGGTGGCCACAGTGGCCGTACTGGTTCTTTACTGGTGGCCGCAGTGGCCGTACTGGTGGCCGTCATTGCCATACTGGTTCTTTACTGGTGCCCACAGTGGCCGTACTGGTGACCACAGTGGCCGTACTGGTTCTTTACTGGTGGCCGCAGTGGCCGTACTGGTGGCCGTCATTGCCATACTGGTTCTTTACTGGTGGCCGCAGTGGCCGTACTGCTCCCATATTGGCCCCAGCTGTCCCCGTACTGGTCCCAATTCTCCCACACTGGTCCCTGTTGTCCCGGTACTGGTCCCAGTTGCCCCACACTGGTCCCACTTGTCCCTATACTGGTCCCAACTGTCCCTATACTGGTCCCAGTTATCTCCGTACTGGTCCCAGTTGTCCCTGTACTGGTCCCAGTTCTCCCATACTGGTCCCAGTTGTCCCTGTACTGGTTCCAGGTCTCTCACACTGGTCCCTGATGTCCCACACTGGTCCCCGTACTGGTCCCCACTGCCTCTGTACTGGTCCCAGTTCTCCCACACTGGTCCCAGTTTTCCCGTACGGGTCCCAGTTATCCCATACTGGTCCTCGCTGTCCCAATACTGGTCTCAGTTGTCCCCGTACCAGTCCAAGTTAGCCCTTACTGGTCCCTGCTGTCCCCGTACTGGTTCCAGCTATCCCACACTGGTACCAGTTGTCCCTGTACTGATCTCCGCTGTCCCCGTACTGGTCCCCGCTGTCCCTGTACTGGTCCCAGTCATCCCGTACTGGTCCCAGTTGCCGCGCACGGGTCCCTGTTGTCCCCGTACTGGTCCCCGCTGTCCCCGCACTGCTCCCAGTTGTCCCGTACTGGTCCCAGTTGTCCCCGTACTGGGGCAGCGGGACCCGGGGCGGGCGGGGCGTGGCCAGGGCGTGGCCCGGAGGGGGCGTGGCCTCGCGGACCGTTACGGCCGTTGGATTTCAAACCCTTCGCAGCGCGGGGGGGCCCAGGCCACGCCCCCTTCGTCGTGTCCTGACCGACATCCCCTAGAGCCAATCAGAGCCCGGCGTCCCGGCGCGGGGCCCAATGAGCGCCCGCGCGCGCTCCGCCGGCCCCGCCCACCGTAACTGACAGCGCTTCCCGCCAATTCCAACGGCCCGGCGCGAGCGCCCCGGCTCCGCCCCCGGAGGGCGGCCCCGCCGCCCAATCACCGCGCGCCGACGCCTTGACCGACAGGACACTCGGCCAATCGGCGCCGGGCGGAGGGGCGGGGCCAGCTCCGCTCCGGGTTCCCGTCGCCGCTCGGTCCGGGCCGCCCCCCCCCCTCCCGCCCCCCCCCTCCCGGCCCCCCCCCTCAGCTTCCCCCCCCCCCCCCCGCGGGTTCTTCGCTGCGAAGAAAATGGCGGCGGCGGCGCCGAGCGGCGACGAGGGGCGGCTGTGAGTGAGGAGGGGGCGGCGGGGCCGGGGGGGGCCGCGGCGGGTGTTGGGGAAAGCTGTGAGGGAGCGGAGAGGCGGAGGGGGGGGGGGGTCTCGCGCGCGCGCGCGCGCGGGGCGACGCCCCCCCCCCCTCCTCTCTCCCTCACGCCCCCCCCCCCCCTTTCCTTCCCCTCACGGGCCGGGCGGGAACCGGGAATGGCGGGCGGGGGGGGGGGGTGTATGTGTGTGTGAGGGCTGGAGGGGGGGGGGCTGCGAGCGCCGCGAGTGCGTCACGAGCGGCCGCGGCCCCCCCGGGGGGCGGGAGGAGCCCCCCAGGTACGGGGAACCCTCGGTGGGACCCCCCGAGCCTTCCGCGGGACCCCTCCGGAATGGGGGGACCTCCCGTCCTTTTCCTCCGTGAGCCCCCAAAATGCCGGGCCCCCCCCCCCCCCCAAGAACCCCGCTACGAAATTTGGGGACCCCCCCCACCCCACTCCTTCCCCAAAATTCTGTCAGTGTCGCCGTGCCGGTGTTGTCCCCGTTAGGGTGGGAGATGGGGACCCCCCCCCCCCCCAGCTCTTAGAGGGACCCCCGCCCCCCTCAAGGGGACACACCCCCCGGCCCGTCCCGCGCGCACCCGAAACCCCAAAAACCGCCCCAAAGCTCTCCCGAGTCACCCCAAAATCCACCCCGAGTCACCCCAAAATTGACCCCGAACCTCCCCCGAGTCACCCCGAATTTCTAGAGTTACCCCAAACCCCCCATAATCACCCCATAACTCCACGAGTTATCTCCACCCCTCCCCCGAAGTCACCCCAAAACCCTCCCGAAGTGACCCCAAAAGCCACCCAGGAGTCACCCCAAAATCCCCAGAAGTCACCCCGAAACACCCCGAGTCACCCCAAAATGTTACGCTCACGCTGTGCCCCAAAATGCCCAAATTTGCCCTGAACTGTCGCGCTCACGTGGTGCCCCAAAATACCCCGGCTTACCCCAAAATACCCTGAATTTCCCCAAAATGCTGCACCCCGAAACTACCCTAAATTTTTGCGTGCACGTGGCGCCCCAAAATATCCCGAGCTGCCCCAAAATGCTGCACCCCAAAATACTCAAAAATGCCCCGAACCGCTTCTCACTCTGCACCCCCAAACCCCCCGAGTTATCCCAAAATGCTGCGCCCCAAAATCCCCAAAATTGCCCCAAACTGCTTTTCACGCCGCGTCCCAAATCTCCCCTGAATTACCCTAAAATCCCCTGAATTGCCCCCAAATTTTCTGCTCGTGCGCCACCAAAAAATACCCAAAATTTCCCCAAAATGCTGCTCACGCTAAACGCCCCAAATGCTCGTTTCACTCTAAAATCCCCCAAATTTCCCCAAATTGCTGCACTCATGCAGCGCCCCGAAACTCCCCGAGTTACCCCAAAATATCCTGAATTCCCCGAAAATTCAGCAGCCCCAAAATATCCAGAATTGCCCCAAAGTTGCTCCAAATTTTCCCCTCACGCTGCTCCCAAAAACGCCTCAAATTCCCCCAAAGCAGCCGCGCTCCCGCGACTCCTCCGGATGTCCTCAAATCCCCCAAAATTCCCCCAAATCCCACCTGGGATCGCCCTAAAACTGCCTTCATGCCCCAAAATCCCACAAATCACCCCGAAATTTCCCGAATTCTGCTGGGATCGCCCAAATTTCCTCGGAAAACCCCAAAATTTGGCTTCTCACGCCCACTTTTGCTGTGCCCACCACGAGACCCCCTGAGACCCCCGGGGCCACTTGGGATCCTCGACCCTGGGGCCACCCCAGACCCCCCTGGGACCCCCCAGGGACCCCCCAGGACCCCCGTGGGACCCCCCCAGGGCCACCAGGAGACCCCCAGGGCCACCCCAAGGCCCCCCTGGGACCCCCAGGGCCACCCCAGACACAGGACCCCGAGACCCTCAGGGCCACCCCAGACCCCCCTAAGAGCCCCAGACCCCCCCTAAGACCCCCAGGACCACCTCAGACCCCCAACCCTGAGGCCACCCCAGCCCCCCCGAGACCCTGGGATATGTTGGGGGGTCCCTGGGGGTCCCCCCTTGTCCCCAGTCCCTCTCATCCCGATGTTCCTGCGCCCCTTCCCAAATTTTTTGGTGCCGTTTTTGCGACTTTTAGCCCCAGGATGGGGCTGGTGGCGGGGGTCCCGGCCGTGCTCCCCCATTGTTGTTGGGGAGGGGTCGGGGGGGGGTTCCCCTGATGGCCACATGGGGACCCCCAGCACTGGGGGGGGTCCTGCATCCCCCTCCCCACCCCATAGCGGGGGTCCCGCCCTCCCCCAGCCTCAGCTGTGTGTGTTTCCTCACCAGGACGGGACCCCCGCGCCGGTGACAACGGTGACACCGAGGGGTCCCAGCCCTGCCCAAATCCCCCCCGTGCCCCGAGGGTCCCGTCCCCGGTGACACCGACACGGGGTCTGGTGACAGCCCCGGTGTCACCGCGCCCTGACCACGACCCCTTGGTGACCCCCGGGGCTGGGTTTGGTGGACACGGGGCTGCCGGACACTCGGCCAGGACGGGGCTTTGGGGGTGGCCGGTGTCCCCTCGGTGTCCCCCGGTCCCCCCCCAACGCCACGGACTGACGGACACTGGGATGTCGTTCCGGCCACGGCCGTAATTCCCGCCGGTCCGGGCTGCCCCTCCTTCCTCCTCCTCCTCCTCCTCCTCCTCCTCCTGCTCCTTGTCCTGGCTCCGGCCAGGCCCATCCCGTGCTTTGCCCAATTCGGCGTCTGGGGCTGTGTCCGTGTGTCTGGTGCTGTTTGTCCATCTGCGTGTCCGGGACTGACCAGTGCTGTGTCCAGGGAGCTGCAGCGCTGAACCCGTGTGTCCAGTGGGGTCTGTGTGTCCAGAGAGACGCAGGGCCCTGTCCGTGTGTCCAGCACTGACCAATGCCATGTCCAGAGAGACGCAGGGCCCTGTCCATGTGTCCAGCACTGACCAATGCCGAGTCCAGAGAGATGCAGGGTCCTGTCTGTGTGTCCAGCGGGGTCCGTGTGTCCAGCACTGACCAATGCCATGTCCAGAGAGATGCAGGGCCCTGTCCATGTGTCCAGCACTGACCAATGCCATGTCCAGAGAGTCACAGGGCCCTGTCCGATGGTGTCCGTGTGTCCAGCACTGACCGGTCCTGTGTCCAAGGAGCCACGGGGCAGTGTCCGTGTGTCCGTGTGTCCTTGGTGTCCATGTGTCCAGAGCTCCTCAGGGCTGTGTCCGTGTGTCCATCGGGTCCGTGCAGCCGGCGCTGACCAGTGCTGTGTCTGGAAAGCCGCAGGGCCTGGTCCGTGTGTCCAGCGAGTTTGTGTCCGTGTGTCCATTGGGTCTGCATGTCCAGTGCTGACCAGCACCATGTCCAAAGAGTCGCAGGGCCCTGTCCGTCGGTGTCCGTGTGTCCAGCACTGACCAGTGCTGTGTCCGGGAGCTCACGGGGCTGTGTCCCTGTGTCTGTCGGTGTCCGTGCGTCTGGCACTGACCAGCGCTGTGTCCAGGGCCCTGTCTGTGTGTCCAGCACTGACCAGCGCTGTGTCCAGGCCCTGTCCATGTGTCCAGTGCTGTGTCCAGGGCCCTGTCCGTGTGTCCAGTGCTGTGTCCAGGGCCCTGTCCGTGTGTCCAGCACTGACCAGCGCTGTGTCCAGGGCCCTGTCCGTGTGTCCAGTGCTGTGTCCAGGACCCTGTCTGTGTGTCCAGCGCTGTGTCCAGGCCCTGTCCGTGCATCCATCCACTCACCACTCACCCCTTCCACACCCAGCAGCCCTCGTGCCCACACCCCTCACGCGTCCGTGTGTCCATCCCTGACCCCGTCCCCTCCCTCCGCTGACCGCCGCGTGTCCCCGCAGGGAGGAGAAGTCCGAGGAGAACCTGCAGCGGCCGCCCAAGGCCAAGAAGCCCAAGAAGGAGCGCAAGGAGCCGGAGCAGCCCGCGGCCGAGCCCGCCGAGGCCGGCAAGGCCGAGAGCTCGGAGGGGGCCGGGGCGGCGCCGGCGGCCCCGGAGGCGTCGGCGTCGCCGAAGCAGCGGCGCTCCATCATCCGCGACCGCGGGCCCATGTACGACGACCCCACGCTGCCCGAGGGCTGGACACGCAAACTCAAACAGCGCAAATCCGGCCGCTCGGCCGGCAAGTACGACGTCTACCTGATCAAGTGAGCCCAGAACGGGTTCTGTGTGTGTGTGTGTGTGTGTGTGTGGGGTGGCCGGAGAGGGGGCTGTGGTCATCGCTGCTGACCACTCTGGTTGTGTGTGTGTGTGTGGGGGGGGGGGGGTGTGGCCAGAGAGGGGAGAGGGGGCTGTGGTCATTGCCACTGACCGCTCTGGTTGTGTGTGTGTGGGGTGGCCGGAGAGGGGAGAGGGGGCTGTGGTCATCGCTGCTGACCGCTCTGGTTCTGGCTGTGTGTGTGTGTGTGTGTGTGTGTGTGTGGAGTGGCCGGACAGGGAGGTGTGGTCATCGCCACTGACCGCTCTGGCTGTGTGTGTGTGTGTGTCTGGGGTGGTCAGAGAGGGGGCTGTGGTCATCGCCGCTGACCATTCCCTCTCCCATCCGCAGCCCGCAGGGAAAAGCCTTCCGCTCCAAGGTGGAGCTGATCGCCTACTTCGAGAAGGTGGGGGACACCTCGCTGGACCCCAACGACTTCGACTTCACCGTCACCGGCCGGGGCAGCCCCTCGCGCCGCGAGCAGCGCCCGCCCAAGAAGCCCAAATCGCCCAAAGGCCCCGGCACCGGCCGCGGCCGGGGGCGGCCCAAGGGCAGCGGCGGCGGAGGCGGCAGCGCCCGGCCCAAGGCGGCCTCGGCCGTGTCCGAGGGGGGCTCTGCGGCCAAACGGGCTCTGGAGAAGCCCCCCGGCAAGCTGCTGGTCAAGATGCCGTTCTCCCCGGGCCAGCCGGGCCCCGCGGCCCCGCCGGCCCCGCGGCGGCCGGGCCGTAAGCGCCGGGCCGAGCCGGACAGTCCGGCCGTGCCCAAGAAACGCGGGCGCAAACCGGCGGGGGCGGCGGGGCCGGGGGGGCCGGGCGGCCCCGACAAGAAGGCGGCGACTCCCCCGGCCGTGCAGGAGACCGTGCTGCCCATCAAGAAGAGGAAGACGAGGGAGACGGTGGTGGTGGAAACGGTGACGATGGCGGCCACCGCGACCGCCACGACGACAACGACGACGACGACGCCGCGGCCGCCGCCGACCCCGCCGGGTTCCCGCGGCCCCCGCAGCGCCCGCAGCCCCGGCCGGCGCAGCAAGGAGGGCAGCCCCAAGGGCCGGGGGGCTCCTCCCGCGCCCCCCCCGCCTCCGCCGCCGCCGCCGGAGCCCCCCCAGAGCGACCCCAAGGACAGCGCCAGCCCCCCCCCCCCCGCCGCCCCCGCCGCCGCCGCCGCCGCCGCCCCCCCAGGACTTGAGCGGGTGCTCGGAGCAGAGGGGGGGTCCCGCGGCCCCCGACGGCTGCGCCAAGGAGCCCCCTAAGACTCAGCAGCCCCCGCCGCCGCCGCCGCTGCCGCCGTCGCCGCCCTACAAACACCGAGGGGAGCCCGAGCACAAAGACTCTGCCTCCTCTTCCTCCACCTCCTCCTCCTCCTCCTCTTCCTCCTCTTCATCCTCCTCCTCCTCGTCGTCCTCGTCGGCGCCGCCGCCGCCCCCGCCCCCCCCCAGCGTGGCCGTGCCGCGGCCCCCGGCCCGCGAGGAGCCGGTGGACACGCGGACGCCTGTGCCCGAGCGGGTCAGCTGACTGTGAGCCGCCTGCGGCGGGGGAACGCACGGACGGACCGACGGACGGACGGACACGGGACGGACGGGACGGACGGACGGACGGACACACGGACGGGCCCCCCTCCCCGCCCTACACCCCCCCCCTCCCCCCTTCACGAGGCAGTGGGGACCCCCCACCCCTCCGCCAACAACAGAAATTCCCCCCCCCTCCCCTCCCACCGTGGGTTGGGTTCTCTGCCCCTCCTCTCTCCCCCCCCGCTCCGTGTCCCCCCCAATCTCCCCCCGAGTTTTTATTACCGACAAGCACAGCGAGGGACCCCCCCCGGACCCCCCCACTTTGCACTTTTTGAGGAGGGGGGGGTCTCCAGGGCCGCCCCCCCCCCACCCTGAGGTTGGGCGGGGTTGGGGGGGAGGGGGTTGTTTTGGGGGGAGGGGCGGGGCCGCGTCTTCCCCCCTCCCCCGGCGCCGCTTTTCTCGTTCTTCCAGTTCCGTTTTCCGCCCGTGGGAACCATTTGCACTATGGGGGAGGGGAGGGGGCGGGGCCGGGATCCGGCCAGCGGCCAATGGGGAGCGGTGCTGCTGAAGGGGGGGGGGCGGGGCCAAGGCTATGGCCAGTCACGGGCAGGGATCCAGCGTGGAGCCAATCAGGAGAAGGGGGTTTTCGGTGTCAGGGGGCGGGGTCTGGTGTGGAGCCAATCAAGAGGAGCGGTGGGTTCAGCCGGGATCTGGGGCTGAGCCAATCAGGAGCTGAGCTGGGCAGGGGTGGGATCAAGTGTGGAGCCAATCAGGAGTGACTGAGGAGGAGGGGTCTGGTGTTGAGCCAATCAGGTGTGACTTTATTGGGGGTCAGATTTAGAGCCAATCAGCAGCTACCGGTCTGTGTGGGATCCGGTGTGTGGAACCAATCAGGAGGGGCGGGATCAGGAGGGGGCGGGGCCTGGCCTTCGGCCAATGGGGGCAGCTCTGTGGGAGCAGGATCTGGTGTGGAGCCAATCAGGAGGGGCGGGATCAGCCCTGGAGCCAATCAGAAGCAGCCTTGTGTTCAGCTGGGATCCAGTGTTTGGCCAATCAGGAGCCGCGATGCAGATGGGGGTGGGGAGGATTCCTGATCCCCCCAAACAGGGGTGTGGTCAAGTCAAGAGCCAATCAGGGACTGGGCAGAGTCGGCGCCGTCCAATCAGGGCTGAGATCCTGCAGGGGCGGGGCCGGATCCGGCCCTGGGAGTGACTCTGGGCGGGGGCGGGGCCCGGCCAGGATCCAATCAGGAGTGGTTTGGATTGGAGGGGCGGGTCTGGCCCCCACCCAATGGGGTTGCTCTGCTCTGGAGGGCAGGATCCAATCACGGCCAATCAAGGAAGGCCGTTGGCATGGTGGGAGCCAATCAGGAGCAAGGGTGTGATCCGGTCCAGAGCCAATCAGGAGTCAGAATGGGCGGAGCTGGGATCCACTCTGGAGCAAATCAGAATTGAGGGTGTGATCTGGTCTGGAGCCAATCGGGGGCAGGTGTGAGATCTGGTATGGAGCCAATCGTGATCGAGCTGGGCAGGGCTGGGATCTGGTCCCCAGCCAATCAGAATTGAGCGTGGGTGGAGCTGGGGGGTGGGGTCTGGTCTCGAGCCAATCAGAAACGAGGGCTGGGATCTGATCGGGAGCCAATCAGGAGTGAGCTGGGCAGGGCCGGGATCTGGTCCCGAGCCAATCAGGAGCGAGCATGGGGCGATCCATTTCACATTGCGGGGGGGGAGGGGTGGCATCCTGCCCCTCCCCCACCCCCCCCCCCCCAGCCCTATTTTGGGGTGGGGGAGGGGTCCCCATCCTGCACTTTACCCACTCGGGGGGGGGGAGGGGTTGAGGCCACGCCTCCTTTGTGCCCCCCCCATTCTTCCATCGCCCCCCCCCCGGGGGTCCCCACCCCCCCCCTCACGGCAATAACGGGGGGGGGGGAGGGGCGGCCAGAGAGAGCAAACCCCAAAAAAGGGGGAGGGGCTCATGTGGGGGAGGTGTCCCGGGGAAGGGGGGGGGGGCACAGCCACCACCGTTAAGGGGGGGGGGGGAATTTTGGGGGGGCCCCCCCCCTCCCCCCACCTATTTATTCTCTCGAGACGTTTTTGCCTTATAAAGTTCCGGAAAAGCCCCTCGGTGTCGGTTGTTTTTGGGGACCGGGGGGGGGTCCCCACGGCGCCGCCCTCCCCCCTCTACTCTACCCCCCCCGCCCCCATTTAAAGCCCCCCAAATTTCCCCCCCAATCCCCCCGGGTCTGTGTCTGTGCTGCTGCTGCTGCTGCTGCGCGTGATCCAGCGATTATAAATCTGTGTAACCCTCAGCCGCCTCCGCCGCTTCTTTGGCTCCGCGCACGGATATCCCCCCCCCAAAAAAATCACCTCCAGAATTCCCACAAAATACCCCCCAAAAAATCCCCCTCAAAATCTCCCCAAAAATCCCCCTCATCCCCCTCCAAATACCCCCAAAAAGTCCCCCTCAAAATCTCCCCAAAAATCCCCCTCAGATCTCCCCAAAAAATCTTCCTAAAAATTCCCCCCAGATCCCCTCAAAAAATCTCCCCCAAAATCCTTCTAAAATCCCCCTCAGATCTCCCCGAAAAATCTTCCTAAAATCCCCCCCCAGATCCTCCCAAAATCCTCCTAAAATCTTCACCAGATCCCCCACCCAAAGTCCTCCTAAAATCCCCCACAGATCCCGCTGGATCTGCCCTGGATCTCCCTCAAAATCCCCCCCGATTCCCCAAAATCCCCCCCCAGATCTCCCCCCAGATCCCCCCAAATTCCCCCAAAAATCACCCACCCCACAGAGGGGGATGGGGCTGGGTCACTCTTAGGGGGTCCCACATCCCTCAGTGAGTTTGGGGTCCCCAGGTTGTTTTTGGATCACCCCGAGTGGGTTTTGGATCCAGCCCAGTGGATTTAGGGTCTCCAGGTGCTGATTTTAGGGTCCTCATGTGGATTTTGGGCTTCCCAGGTGCTGATTTTAGGGTCTCCAGGGGGATTTTGGGGTCCCCAAGTGCTTTTTGGCCTTGCAGGTGTTGATTTTGGGCTCTCCCCCGGTAGCTTTGTGTCCACCCAGGTGTATTTGGAACCCGCCAGGTGAGCTTTAGGATCCCTGGGTGCTGATTTTGGGTTCCTACAGCTGGATTTTGGGGTCCTGGGTGGATTTTGACCCCTATATGTGCTGATTTTGGGACCCCCAAGGTGAATTTGGTACCTCCAGGTGGGTTTGGGTCAGCCCAGGTGAGTTTGGATCCATCCAGGTGGATTTGGGATCCCCCCCCCGATGACTTTTGTTGCTGATTTTGGGGTCCTTGGAGGGCGTTTGTGGGGTCAGGAGGGTGATCTGGGATCTCCCCGTAGATCACCTGGATGATGTCACTGGATTCCCTCCAATGACATAACGGAATTCCCTCCGATGACGTCACTGACCCCCCCCCATGAGACCTCACCTGCTCCCAGGTGTCCCCCCTGCCCTTTCCCCCCTCCCCCAGCCTTCAGGACTGTCCTGGACGCTGTGACGTCACACCAAGATAACATTCGCGCTTACGACGTCATCACCTCGGTGACGTCATCGCGTGCTGAGGGCGGGAAGATCGCTCAGGCCCCGCCCCTTTTCCCGCCTTTGCGCCCGGTTCCGCCACACTCAAAATGGCGCCGTTGTCGCGGTAACCGCGGGGGGGCGGAGCTTCTGCCACACAAAAAATGGAGGCGCCCGCCGGGGGCGGGGCCTGTCCGATGGAGGAGGCGGGACTGGGACGGACTGGGAGCTTCAACATTCCCCCCCAAAACGCCCTGGGTCCCCCGAGGTGGCCGGGGGCACCCCCAGACTCATTTCTGGCTCGGGGCGTTCAAGCAAACTCCCCCCAAAAAAGCCCAGAATGCCGAATCCTCTGCCCGGAACCTCGGGGGGGGGGGGGGATCCATGTTACACCTGGGCGTTTATTGTCACATCTGGTGGTTTATTGCCACACCTGGGCGTTTATTGTCACACCTGAGGCTTTATTGTCACACCTAGGGCTGTTTCACACATGAGCCTGAGGAGGGACACCCCAAAACTAGCGAAATCTTCCCCAAAACCTCCCCAAACCCTGAGACTGTCATCCTGAGCCCCTTGCTGAGGAACCTCCACACTCTTCCTCTCCTCCACGCCTCCTGGAGCATCTTGGGATCCCAAAGGGCAAAACAGGGGCGAAAAGCGCCAAATTCGGGTGTTTGAACAAAAATCCGTTACGGGAGAGGCGGGAAAAGCGCCTGCGCAAGAACGAGGTGGAGCCACGCATGCGCCATTACGACCCGTGCAGTCACGCACGCGCAGTGAGCGCCGCAGCCGTTAAGCGCCACCATCCGGGGACTGGCGGGCGCCATCTTTGTGGCGGGTGGAGGAGACGCGTCCAAAATGGCGGCTCCCAAGCGCCAGTAGCCGGCGCGGCGAGCGGGCCTTTCTCGGCTTTCAGCGCGGCGGCGGCGGCCCGGAGCGAGCGGCGGCGGCAGCGGAAAGCGGCGCCCGGGGTCAGCGGGCGGCGGGTGGCTGCAGGTGCGGAGTGGCGGCGGAGCGGCGCAGAGAGCGGCGCATCCGGGTCCCGCGGCCGCCGCCATCTTGGGCCGCCGCGGAGCTGCAAGCTCCCACCTGCGCCATCTTGGGGCGCCGCATTGGGGCTGTTCCGGAGGGGGGACGAGAGGAGAGGGTGGCGGGGCCTGAGCGAAGAGCGTGAAGAGCGCTCAAAGCTCCGCTCCCGTCCCGGTCAGGCGCCGCCATCTTGTGCGCGCGGCGAGGAGGAGGAAGAGGAGGAGGACGAGGAGGAAGATCCGGGCACCGGGCGGCGCCATCTTGGACCCCCCCCCTTCCCACAGCAGCGCGCCGCCATCTTGTGACCCCTCCCCCGCGCACCCGGGCACCGGCCGCTCCGCCGCCTTGGAGCCGCTGCGGTAGCGGAGCCGCACCCGGTAAGGGCGGAAAGAACCGAGAAGCGCCGGGAGGGAGGGTAGGGACCGCGGGGTCCCCGTGGGGGCCGACAGCAGGCTTTGGTTCCGCCGGATGGGCGGCGCCATATTGGGAGGGGATGTGCGGGGTGTCATGGCGGCGCCGTGCGCTGACATCCGGGTCCTTCTCCCCCACCGCCCCCGGGGCGCCATCCTGGGAGGGGCCGCCGCATCCGGGTCCCGCGCGCCGCCATCTTGAGAGTCCGGGGTGGGGGGGTGGGGGGCGATGGCAGCGCCGGGGATCCCCGGCCCGTTTGCGTCGCTCGGAACATCGGGGCCGCGAAGCCTCAGAGCGGCTCCGGCGTCCCGTTAAGCACGGGGGGCGGTGGGGAGACCGGGGGTGCCCCAGGACAGAGGAGGATGAGGGGGCGCGGTTTGCGGAGGGGGCGGTACACAAGGAGAGGAGGGGCGCCCAAGATGGCGGCGCCCATGGCGGGCTGAGCGCTCCGTACAGCGCTGCGCCGCCGGGAAACGGGCCGCGCCGCCGGCAACCAGACCGCGGGGCATTCGGTGTGTGTGAGGAGACGAGGCCGGGAATGCCAGGGAGCGATTACGGGGCGGTGGGAAGGCCGGGAGGGGGCGGCACCGGGAGATGGCGGGGCTCGGGGGGAGAAAAGGAGGGAAAACCGCGTAAAAGACGGGCTGGGGGGGCGGCTCCTTTAAGAGGCGGTTGGAGTGGGCGTGGCCACGCCCTTCCGTAACCACACCCCCTCCGTTGGCGCCATGGCCGCGCCCCTTCAGGCAGCTCCGTACAGTCCCCCCCGCGCCCCTCCACCGCTCGCCCCAGCCTCGCGGTTACCGGGCCCGGCTCGGAGGCCACCGAGATGGCGGTGAACCTCCTCCCGGTCCCCCTCCCAAAATGCCGCCGCCTTTTCCCTTCCCGCCTTCCCCACAATGTCGCCCCCCGTCCCCGGCCAAGATGGCGCCGCCCGGGTCCGGAGGGGGCGTGTCCGCGCTGGCCCCGCCCACTCCCGTCGCTTCCCGCCCACCCTCGGCGGCCGCCGGACACAGGCGCAAGATGGCGGCTCCCAGGGCGGCGTGAGGGGCCGCCGCCGCCGCGCTCCGCCTGCAGCCGCAGCCCCGCGCCGGGAGCCGCTGCAGCCGCGCGACCCTCGGAGCCGCCACCGGGAATCGGGGAGCGGCCGCGGGCCGGGAGAGGGAGGCGGCCGCGGGGCCGCGGTGAGCGGGGGGGGCGGCGGTGGGGGGGAGGAGGCGGCCGCCATTTTCCGCCCGGGCAGAGACAAGATGGCGGCGCGCAGGGGCCTGAGGGGGGGGGAGGGGGCGTGAGGGGAGGGGCAGGGCTGAGGGGGGGTTGGGCATTTTGGGGGGGGGGGCACGGCCTGAGGGGGAATTTCGGGGGCGGGGGAATTGAACTTGAAGGGGGGGGGGTCACAGCCTGAGGGGGGGATTTGAGGAGGGGGGAGTTGAACATGAGGGGGGAATTTGGGGAGGTGGGGGTTGCGCACAGTCTGAGGAGATAATTTGCGGGGGGGTTGACACTGGGGTGGGGGGCACGGCCTGAGGGGGAATTTGAGGGTGGGGGGAGATAAAACTTAAGGGAGATAAATTTTCTGGGGGGGGGGAAGGGGGAAATTGGGTGTGGGGGGGTGTTTATGGTGTTAAGAAGGGTAATTAAGAAAAGATATAATGAAGAAAGTAATTAACGGGGAGAAATAAATGCTCCGCTCCCCTCCCCCTCAAATGGACTCCTCCCCCATTGTCACACCCCCTGCCGTGGGGGGGGGGGGTAATTAACTCTTTCGTGGTAATTGCGGTGGGGGGGGGTAATTAAAGATTCTATGCGGGATTTGGGGGAGGGGGGACGTGTCAAGCCCCTGGGGTATTTTGGGGATGGGGCCAGAGTTTGGGGGGGGGCAGAAGGGGATTGATCCCCAGATTTGGGGACACCCCCCCCCCCCCTCCCCCAAGAGATCTAATGAGGGGGGGGTCCCTATGCCCAAGTGTTAATGGGGGGGTTTTGGGGGTGTCCCCCACATCCAGACCCCCCCAATCCTCCCAGAAGGGTCAATAGGGTGGGGATGCGAGGGGGTCTCAGGTGATTGGTTTGGTTTTTGGGGTGTCCCCCATATCCAACCTCCCCCCCCCAGAAAGGTCAGGTCACTGTAGGGGGACAGGCAGCGGGGGGGGGTCAGTTCATTTTAGGGATTTTCGGGTTGCCAGTTCATTTTGGTGGTTTTTCGGGTATCCCCCATGTGTCACCCCCCTGTGTCCCCCCAGGACAGGCAGTCGGGGTTCAGTTCATTTTAGCAAATTTTGGAGTACCAGTTAATTTTGATGATTTTTGGGGTATCCCCCGTGTCTGACGCCCCATGTCGCCCCCAGGACAGGCAGCGGGGGGGGGTCAGTTAATTTTGGTGACTTTTGGGGTACCCCCCATACCTGATCCCCCCCCATGTCCCTCCAGCACAAGCAGTGGGGGGGGGTCAGTTCATTTTAGGGATTTTTGGGTTGCCAGTTCATTTTGATGATTTTTGGGGTATCCCCCATACCTGACCCCCCCATGTCCCCCCAGCTCAGGCAGCGGGGGGGGTTCAGTGTCAGGGGGGGGGGGGGGGTCATTTCATTTTAGCGATTTTTGGAGTACCAGTTAATTCTGATGATTTTTGGGGTATCCCCCATGTCTCACCCCCCCGTGTCCCCCCAGCACAGGCAGTTGGGGGGGGGGGGGTCAGTTCATTTTAGCGATTTTTGGAGTACCAGTTAATTTTGATGATTTTTGGGGTATCCCCCATACCTGACCCCCCGTGCCCCCCCAGGACAGGCAGCGGGGGGGGGGGGGGGGGTTCATTTTAGCCATTTTTGGAGTACCAGTTTTTGATGATTTTGGTGACTTTTGGGGTACCCCCCATACCTGACCCCCCCGTGTCCCTCCAGCACAAGCAGTGGGGGGGGGTCAGTTCATTTTAGGGATTTTCAGGTTGCCAGTTAATTCTGATGATTTTTAGGGTATCCCCCATACCTGACCCCGCCATGTCCCCCCAGGACAGGCAGCGGGGGACGCATGGCAGGCCTGGGCGGGGGGGGGTCCCCGCCGCGGGCCCCCCCGGGTCCCCCCGCGCTGCAGCCGCGCTGGAAGCGGGTGGTGGGCTGGGCTGGGCCCGTGCCCCGGCCCCGGCACGGCCACAGAGCCGTGGCCATCAAGGAGCTCATCGTGGTCTTCGGGGGGGGCAACGAGGGCATCGTGGACGAGCTGCACGTCTACAACACAGGTGGGCACCTGGGGGGGCACCTGGGGGGCACCTGGGGACATGGGAGGGTCCCTACAGGGATGGGATTGGGGAGGAGCTGCACGTCTACAACACAGGTGGGCACCTGGGGGGGCACCTGAGGGGGTAGGAGGGTCCCTGCAGGGGTGGCATTGGGGAGGAGCTGCAGGTGTGCAACACAGGTGGGCACCTGGGGGGGGCACCTGGGGACATGGGAGGGTCCCTGCAGGGGTGGCATTGGGGAGGAGCTGCAGGTCGACAGCACAGGTGGGCACCTGGGGGGGTACAGGGGGTCCCTGCAGGGGTGGCATTGGGGAGGAGCTGCAGGTGTGCAACACAGGTGGGCACCTGGGGGGGCACCTGAGGGGTACAGGGTATCTCCATAATGGGGGCATGGGGGAGGAGCTGCATGTGCTGTACAACACAGGTGGGCAGCTGGGGGGGCACTTGGGGGTCCTATGGGGGCTACAGGGGGTGTGGGGGTCCCCAGAGGGATGGAATTGGGGAGGAGCTGCAGGTCGACAACACAGGTGGGGTTGGGGGACCACAGGGATGGGATTTGGGCTCGTTCCTGGTGTTCTCCCTGTGTTGCTGTCCCCATTTTGTCCCCAACAGCCACCCAACAGTGGTTCATTTTGGGTGGGGGGTCATTTTCAGTGTGTCACTGTCCCCTCTGTGTCCCCACAGCCACCGAGCAGTGTGGTTCATCCTGGGGGTTCAGGGGATCGTTCTCACTGTCCCCTCTGTGTCCCTGTCCTCATTTTGTCCCCGTTTTGTCCCCACAGCCACCAACCAGTGGCTCATCCTGTGGGTTCAGGGGATCATTCTCACTGTCCCCCGTGTCCCTGTCCCCGTTTTGTCCCCTCTGTGTCCCCACAGCCACCAACCAGTGGTTCATCCCGGCCGTGCGGGGGGACATCCCCCCGGGCTGTGCCGCCTACGGCTTCGTGTGTGATGGCACGCGGCTGCTGGTGTTCGGGGGCATGGTGGAGTACGGCAAGTACAGCAACGACCTCTACGAGCTGCAGGTACCCAGCACCTGGGGAACCCCCCCTGAGCATGTGGGGGACACCTGGGGAACCCCCTGAGCACCTGGGGAACCCCCCCTGAGCATGTGGGGGACACCTGGGGAACCCCCCCTGAGCACCTGGGGAACCCCCCCTGTGTACCTGGGGAACCCCCCTGAGCATGTGGGGGACACCTGGGGAACCCCCCCTGAGCACCTGGGGAACCCCCCCTGTGTACCTGGGGAACCCCCCTGAGCATGTGGGGGACACCTGGGGAACCCCCCCTGAGCACCTGGGGAACCCCCCCTGAGCACCTGGGGGACACCTGGGGAACCCCCTGAGCACTTGGGAACCCCCCCTGAGCGTGTGTGGGACACCTGGGGAGCACCTGGGGAACCCCCAGTGAGCACCTGGGGAACCTCTGAGCATGTGGGGAGAACCTGGGGACTCCCCCTGAGCCACTTGGGAGCCCCCCCTGAGCACCTGGGGAGCACCTGGGGAACCCCCCCTGAGCACCTGGGGGGAACCCCCTCTGAGCACCTGGGGGACACCTGGGGAACCCCTCTGAGCACTTGGGAACCCCCCCTGAGCATGTGTGGGACACCTGGGGAGCACCTGGGGAGCCCCCTCAGCACCTGGGCAACCCCCTCATACCACCTGGGGAAGCCCCCTGAGCATGTGGGGGACACCTGGGGAACCCCCTGAGCCACTTGGGAACCCCCCCCGAATACCTGGGGAACTCCTGGGGAACCCCCTGAGTACCTGGGGAGCACCTGGGGAACTTCTGAGCATGTGGGGAGAACCTGGGGACTCCCCCTGAGCACCTGGGGAACCCCCCTGAGCATGTGGGGACCACCTGGGAACCCCCAAGTACCTGGGGAGCCACCTGGGGACCCCCCCCCTGAGCACCTGGGGAACCCTCCTAAACCATGGGTGACCCCCTGAAAACCCCCCAAACACCTGGGGACCCCCTGGGAACCCCCCAAACACCTGGGGACCCCCTGGGAACCCCCCCAAACCATGGGTGACCCCTCAGAACCCCCCCCCCCCCCCCCAAACACCTTGGACCCTCCCCAGAACCCCTGAACCCCCCCCATTTTTGGGGTTCCCCATCCCCCTGGGTGCCCCCCAATTGCAGACCCCTCCCCAAATCCCACATCTCCCCCTCCCATTCCAGGCCTCCAGGTGGGAGTGGAAGCGGCTGAAGGCGAAGACCCCCAAAAATGGGCCCCCCCCTTGCCCCCGGCTGGGCCACAGCTTCTCCCTGGTGGGCAACAAGTGTTACCTGTTTGGGGGGCTGGCCAACGACAGCGAGGACCCCAAAAACAACATCCCACGGTACGGGGCACCCCAAAGCCCCAGGGCACCCCAAAACCCCGGGGGCACCGCAAAAAATCCCAAAGGGAATCTGTAGAGGGAGGGGGCACTTGGGGGGGGGGTGTGGGGGTGAGGCTGAAACATTGGGGTCATTTTTAGGGGGCACCCCAAAATCTCGGGGTAACCCAAAACCTCGGGGGAACCCCAAAAACCCTGGGGATAATTGGAGGGGAGGGGGGCTTGGGCTGGGTGTGGGGGCACACAGGGATTTTTGGGGGGTGTGGGGGTGAGTCTGGAGCATTGGGATCATTTTTAGGGGGGCACAGGAGCCCATACAGGTGATCCCAAACCCCTGGGAGTTACAGGGAGTTACCCCAAAACCCCGAAAATTGGGTTGGGATGGGAGGGGATTGGGGCCATTCCCCATCTTTGGGGGACACAGGAGCGACCCCAAAACTTTGGGGTCATCTTTGGGGGGGGGTGGGGGACTCAGGGATCCTGGGTTGAATTTTAGGGGATTTAAGGACTCCTTTAGGGGCGTCATGAATTCCTAAAAACACTTTTAGGGTTTTTCTTTGGGGTCTCCTGGTTTTTGGAACCACCTGCCCATGTGGGCACATGGGATCACCTTGGCTGCATTTTATGGGATTTAAGGAACCTTTTAGGGCAATCCCATAGCCCTGACCCCCTTTTTTAGGCCAGTCCCACATATCCAAACATCCTTTTAGGGTTTTTTTGGGCTGTCCAGACCTTCTTAATCCCTTTTCTAGATATCTGAACACCTGCACAGGTGGGCACAGGTGGCTTTGGGGCCATCCTGGCTGCATTTTATGGCATTTAAGGGACCTTTTAGGGGTGTCCCATATTCCCAGCTCCCCTTTTAGGGCAGTCCCACATATCCAAACACCCTTTTAGGATTTTTTTTGGGATCTCCTGACCTTCTCAACCCCCTCCCCACACACCTGAACGCACCTGCCCAGGTGACATTGGGACCACCCTGGGCACGTTTTATGGGATTTAAGGGACCTTATGGTGCCATCCCATATCCCCAGCACTCTTTTAGGACAGTCCCACATATCCAAACACCTTTTTAGGATTTTTTTGGGGTCTCCTGATCTTCTCAGTCCTCTCTCTCCATACCTGAACCACCTGCACAGGTGTCTTTGGGACCATCCTGGCTGCATTTTATGGCGTTTAAGGGCCCTTTTAGGCCAATCCCACATATCCAAGCCCCCTTTTAAGGACTTTTTATAGGATCTCCTGACCCCATACCCCTTTTCCCCAGGTACCTGAACGACCTGTACGTGCTGGAGCTGCGCCCAGGCTCGGGGGTGCTGGCCTGGGACATCCCCATCACTTATGGGGTGCTGCCCCCTCCCCGGGAATCCCACACGGCCGTGGTGTACACGGAGCGCGACGGGCGGCGCTCGCGCCTCGTCATCTACGGGGGCATGAGCGGCTGCAGGCTGGGGGACCTGTGGACGTTGGATATTGGTATGGGGGTTTGATGGGGTTTTTGTGGGGTTTTGGAGGGGTTTGGAGGAGATTTGGGGGGTTTTGGGGTCAGGGGAATGGGGGTCACTGGAGTATGTTGGTGTCTATGGGGGCATGAGCGGCTGCAGGCTGGGGGATTTATGGACATTGGATATTGGTATGGGGGTTTGATGGGGTTTTTGGGGGGTTTTATGGGGTTTTATGGGGTTTTTGTGGGGTTTGGAGGGGTTTTGGGGTCAGGGGAATGGGGGTCACTGGAGTATGTTGGTGTCTATGGGGGCATGAGCGGCTGTAGGCTGGGGGATTTATGGACGTTGGATATTGGTATGGGGGATTTGGGGGTTTTTGTGGGGTTTTATGGGGTTTTTGTGGGATTTGGAGGGGTTTTGGGGGGGTTTTGTGGGGGTTTGGGGTCAGGGGAATGGGGGTTACTGGAAGATGTTGGTGTCTATGGGGGCACGAGCGGCTGCAGGCTGGGGGACCTGTGGACATTGGATATTGGTATGGGGGTTTGATGGGGTTTTTGTGGGGTTTTATGGGGATTTTGTGGGGTTTGGAGGGGTTTTGGGATCAGGGAAGTGAAAGTTAGTGAGAGACATTGGGATGTGTTGGTGTCTATGGGGGCAGAAGTGGCTGTTTCCTTACATTTTCAGCGATTTTGGGGCCGTTTCTTATCATTTTGGAGTTGTCCTCTCACATTTTGGGGCCGTTTCCTCACATTTCGAGTTAATCTCTTCACGTGCTGAGTAATTTTGGGGTCATTTCCTCACGTTTTGGAGCCATTTCCTCACGTTTTGGGCGTTTTCCAGAGACGCTGACCTGGAACAAGCCGAGCCTGAGCGGGGTCGCTCCCCTGCCCCGCAGCCTCCACTCAGCCACCACCATTGGCAACAAGTGAGTCTGGGGGCGACCCCCCCACCCCAAAAAACCCCCCCCAAACCCCCCCCCCCTTTATCCTGAGGGGGTCCCTTTGTGTCCCTGTCCCCTCCCTGGAAGGCCTTGAGGTCCTTAAGGGGAGGATGTTTTGATTTAATTTAATTTTTTTTAAATTAATATGAGTGATCTCATGACCCCCCCCCCCCCCCCCCCCAAACATAAAAATTTGGGGGTCTCTGGGTGTCCCCCTGACCTTTGACCTCCCCCACCCAGGAGGGACATTTTGGGGGGTGGGTGCCTCTATGACCCCACCCCAGGATGGGCATTTTTGGGGTCTGGGTGTTTCTGTGATTTTTGTGACCCTTGTGGACCCCCCAGGGCTGTGCAGATTTTTGGGGTGGGGGTCTCTGAGTGTCCCCCCGACCCCCCTGACCCCCCTGATCTCTTACCCCCCCCAGGATGTACGTTTTTGGGGGGTGGGTGCCCCTGGTGATGGATGACGTGAAGGTGGCGACGCACGAGAAGGAGTGGAAATGCACCAACACCCTGGCCTGCCTGAACCTGGGTGAGGAGGGGGCTTGGGACCCCCAAAACTCACCCCAAATCCACCCTAGAAACCCCTCAAACCCACCTTGAAACACCCCAAACCTCACTCTGGGTGAGGAGAGGGCTTAAGACCCCCAGAACTGACCTTAAAGCCACCCTAAACCCCCCCTGAATCCTTCCCCAAATCCCCCCAAACTCCTCCCTGACCCCCCAAACCCCCCCAGGCTCCATGGCCTGGGAGCCCCTGGTGCTGGAGACCCTGGAGGAACCCCCAGACCCCTCCCCAAATTTCCCCAAATCCCTCCCTGACCCCCCAGACCCCTCTGTGACCCCCCCAAATACTTCTGTGCCCCCCCAGACTTGATGACCTGGGAGCCCCTGGTGCTGGAGACCCTGGAGGAACCCCCAGACCCCTCCCCAAACCCCACTCTGAGCCCCCCAAATTCCCCCAAACCCCTGTGTGACCCCCCCCAAACTCCAGTGTGACCCCCCAAAACCCCTGTGTGACCCCCCCAAACTCCAGTGTGACCCCCCAAAACCCCTGTGTGACCCCCCCAAAACCCCTCTGTGACCCCCCCAAACCCCTGTGTGACCCCACCCAAAACCCAAGTGTGATCCCCCAAAACCCCTCTGTGACCCCCCCAAAACCCAAGTGTGACCCCCCCAAAACCCCTGTGTGACCCCCCAAAACCCCTGTGTGACCCCCCAAAACCCCTGTGTGACCCCCCCAAAACCCCAGTGTGACCCCCTGTGCCCCCCCAGACTCGATGGCCTGGGAGCCCCTGGTGCTGGAGACCCTGGAGGACAACGTGCCGCGGGCTCGCGCCGGGCACTGCGCCGTGGCCATCGCCACCCGCCTGTACATCTGGAGCGGCCGCGACGGCTACCGCAAGGCCTGGAACAACCAGGTGTGCTGCAAGGACCTGTGGTACCTGGAGACAGGTGAGTCTGGGGGGGCTGCAAGGACCTGGGGGGCTGGAACAACCAGGGGGGCTGCAAGGACCTGTGGTACCTGGAGACAGGTGAGTCTGGGGGGGCTGCAAGGACCTGGGGGGCTGCAAGGACCTGTGGTACCTGGAGACAGGTGAGTCTGGGGGGGTTCAGTGAGTCTGGGGGGGGGCTACAAGGACCTGGGGGGGCTGCAAGGACCTGGGGGGGCTGCAAGGACCTGTGGTACCTGGAGACAGGTGAGTAATCCAGGTGTAACCCAGGTGTGCCAGGTGTTACACAGGTAAAATGCAGGTGTATCCAGATGTGCTGTGAGTACACCTGGTGTGATATGAGTGGTCCAGGTGTACCACAGGTGTAGGAGATACTACATAGGTATAACCCAGATGTTACTCTACCTGTATCCAGGTGTGATATGAGTGGTACAGGTGTACCTCAGGCATACCCACCTGTACCCCAGGTGTACCCAGGTGTGATATAAGTGGTATAGGTGTACCCCAGGTGTACCCAGGTGTACCCACCTGTACCCAGGTGTACCCCATGTCTACCCAGGTGTGATATAAGTGGTACAGGTGTACCCAGGTGTACCCCAGGTGTACCCCAGGTGTACCAAGGTGTGATATAAGTGGTACAAGTGTACCCAGGTGTACCCCAGGTGTACCCCAGGTGTACCCAGGTGTCCCCTGTCCCCGCAGAGCGCCCGCCCGCGCCGGGCCGCGTGCAGCTGGTGCGCGCCAACACCACGTCGCTGGAGGTGAGCTGGGGCGCGGTGCCCACGGCCGACTCGTACCTGCTGCAGCTGCAGAAGTACGAGCTGCCCGCCGCCCCCGCGCCGCCGCCCGTGCCCTCGGTGCCCGCCAACCCCCCCAAGAGCCCCGCGCCCGCCGCGCCCGCGCCGCCGCCCGCGCCCCCCGCCCTGCCCCAGCTGGGGGGCGTGGGGCTCACCCTGCTGCCCCCGCCCGCCGCGCCCCCCAACCCGCCCGGCGTCACCGCCGCCGCCGTGGGGACGGCGGGGACGGCGGCGGGGACAGGTGGCGGCGGTGGCACCGCCGGGGGGGTGGCGGCGGTGGCGGCGGCGGCCGGGGGGACAGCGGGGGCGGTGGCCGCGCCCCCCGGGGCCACCCTGCAGGTGCTGCCCGCGGCCGGGGGGGCAACGGCGGCGGCGGCGGCGAGCGGAGCGGCCACGGCGGGGAGGGCACCCGGTGAGTGACACCGAGGGTGTGGGGACACCGGGGGGACACGGGGGGAGGGAGGGATGGGGACACTGGGGGGACATGGGGACATTGGGGGGACATTGGGGTGGGAGGAATGGGGACACTGGGGGGAGATGGGGACATTGGGGGGACACGGGGGGAGGGAGGGATGGGGACATTGGGGGGACATTGGGGGATGTTGGGGATATTGGTGGGGGAGATGGGGACATTGGGGACATGGTGGGGGGAGATGGGGACATTGTGGGGGGAATGGGGACGTTGTGAGGTGGGGAATGGAGATAGTGGCAGGGCGTTGGGGACAGTGTGAGGTGGAGATGGGGGACACAGGGATATTGTGGGGGGAATGGGGACATTGTGGGGGGAATGGGGACATTGTGGGGGACATGGGGAGGAGATGGGGACATGGGGGGAATGGGGACATTGTGGGGGGAATGGAGACATTGGGGACACGGGAGGAGAGATGGGGACACTGAGGGGGTATTGGGAACATGGGGGAGGCAGAGACGGGGATGTTGAGGGGGGAAATGGGGACATTGCAGGGGACATTGGGGACATTTGGATGGGAAATGGGAACATGGAGGGGGCCATTGGGGAGGATGTGGTGGGGCAGAGATGGGGACACGGGGGGGGGGGGGACATTGGAGGGGGAAACGGGGACATTGGGGATGTGGAGGGGACACTGAGAGGGACAGGAGGGTGCTGAGGGTGACAGGGGACACGGGGGACGTCCCTGGGTGTCCCTGTCCCCCACCCTGACCCCCCATGTCCCCTGCCAGGTGTCCCAGCAGTGCTGAAGGTGACCGGTCCCCCTGCGGCCACCGCGGGGCCGCCGTTGGTCACCGTGCGCTCGGCCGGGCCCGGCAAGGCCCCGGTGACGGTGACATCGCTGCCCGCCGGCGTCAGGATGGTGGTGCCCACCCAGAGCCCCCAGGGCACGGTGAGAGCACCTGGGGGACACCTGGGGGGACAGGTGGGGGACACGGGGAGGGGTCCCGGGGGTGGCTGGGGACAGAGGGAGGGAGCCCAGAGGGTCCTGGGGGGGTACCTGGGGACACAGGTGTGACACAGGACGTACCTGGGGACACAGGTGTGACACAAGTGGTACCTGGGTGTGACCTTGCTGTCCCAGCTGTGCCCCAGGTGTGCCCCAGTTGTTATCAGGTGCGTCCCCAGGTGTGCTCAGGTGTGTCCCCAAGTGTCCCCGGGTGTGCCTCTAGCTGTGCCCATGTGTGCTCAGCTGTCCCCAGCTGTGCTCAGGTGTGTCCCCCTAGCTGTCCCCAGGTGTGCCAGGTGTCCCCCCAGTTGTCCCCAGCAGTCCCCAGAGCTGTGCTCAGGTGTCCCCAGGTGTCCCCAGGTGTGCTCAGGTGTCCCCAGGTGTGTCCCCAGGTGTGCTCAGCTGTCCCCAGGTGTGCTCAGGTGTCCCCAGGTGTGCTCAGGTGTCCCCATCCCCGCAGGTGATCGGCAGCAGTCCCCAGATGAGCGGCATGGCCGCTCTGGCCGCAGCAGCCGCGGCCACCCAGAAAATCCCCCCGGCCTCGGCGCCCACCGTGCTCAGCGTCCCCGCCGGGGCCACCATCGTCAAGACGGTGGCCGTGACCCCCGGGGCCACCACCCTGCCCGCCACCGTCAAGGTGGCCTCGTCACCTGTCATGGTAGGGGACGCTGCGGGGACTTGGGTGGCGCTGGGGGGTGGCGTTGTCACCTTGGTGTCACCGGGGTTTGGGTGGCACTGGGAGGGCTTGGCGTGGTGGTGGCATTGTCACCTTGGTGTCACCAGGGCTTGGGTGGCACTGGGGGGTGCTTGGTGTGGTGGCATCTTTGTCACCAGTGTCACCAGAAAGCTCTCTGGTGTCTGGGGTGGCGCCAGGGTGACACTGGTGGCCCCGAGGTGACATTGGAGGGCTAAGGATGTCATCGGTGGGCCATCGGATGTCATTGGAGGGCCACGATGTCATCGGTGTCGTTGTCCCCATGATGTCACTGGGGCCTGGGGTGGGCTCAGGATCACCGTGTGGTGTCACCAGCAGCCTCGTGGGTGTCCCCACAATGTCCCCACGATATTCCCCACTATGTCCCCATGCTGTCCCCTCAATCTCCCCACCATGTCCCCACCATGTCCCCTCAATGTCCCCCCGCTGTCCCCTCAGTCTCCCAGCCATGTTCCCACCATCTCCTCTCAACCTCCCTCAAATGTCACACATCATGTCCCCAATGCTGTCCCCTCAATGTCCCCACGCTGTCCCCACGCTGTCCCCTCAATATCCGATGATGTCCCCATCGTGTCCCCAACGCCATCCCCTCAATGTCCCCACCATGTCCCCAACACTGTCCCCTCAATGTCCCCACCATGTCCCCAACGCTGTCTCCTCAATGTCCCACCATGTCCCCAACGCTGTCTCCTCAATGTCCCACCATGTCCCCACCATGTCCCCTCAATATCCGATGATGTCCCCATCGTGTCCCCAACGCTGTCCCCTCAATGTGTGACAATGTCCCCACCGTGTCCCCACGCTGTCCCCTCAATCTCCCCATGCTGTCTCCACGCTGTCCCCTCAATGTCCCACCATGTCCCCATGCTGTCCCCTCAATCTCCCCATGCTGTCCCTGCACTGTCCCCTCAATGTGTGACAATGTCCCCACCGTGTCCCCACGCTGTGCCCTCAATGTCCCCGCGCGTCCCCCCCAGGTGAGCAACCCTGCCACGCGCATGCTGAAGACGGCGGCCGCCCAGGTGGGCACGGCGGGGGCGTCACCCGCGGCCACCAACGCGGCCACCAGGCCCATCATCACCGTGCACAAGTCGGGGACGGTGACGGTGGCCCAGCAGGCCCAGGTGGTCACCACCGTGGTCGGAGGGGTCACCAAGACCATCACGCTGGTCAAGAGCCCCATCTCCGTGCCGGGGGGCAGCGCCCTGGTGAGGGGGGACACGGGTTTGGGGACATCCGGGGGGTGGGACACGGGTTTGGGGACATTGAGAATGTGGGGACACTGGGAATGTGGGGACACGGAACTGGGGACATTGGGAATGTGGGGACATTGGGAATGTGGGGACACTGGGAATGTGGGGACACGGAACTGGGGACATTGGGAATGTGGGGATACGGATTTGGGGATATTGGGGGGTGACATTGGTGGGGGACATGGATTTGGGGACATTGTGGGGCGACGCATTGAGGATGGGGGGACATGGGGGAGGGACATGGGGGGATGGTGGAGGGGTGGGGACCTGGATTTGGGGGGTCTTGGGGATGGGGGGGATGCAGCTTTAGGGGGGTCCTGGGGAGTTTGGGGTCAGGGATACCTGGATTTGGGGATGGGGGACGTTGGGGGTGTGAGGATGCAGATTTTGGGGATCTTGGGGGGCTCTGGGGCCAGGGACACCCGAATTTGGAGTATCTGGGGTCATGGAGACTCAAATTTGGGGGTCCTGGGTGAGTTGGAGCTGTGGGAACCATGAGAACCAAGATTTGGGGGGTCCTGGGGTGGGGGGCACACCCCCAAACTCCCTCTCCTTTTTTTGGGTTCTTTAACGCCGAACCCCCCAAATTTTGGGGGTCCCAGGGGCTTTAAAACCCCTCAAAGATCAGGGTTTGGGGTTTGTTTTTTGGGTGTGGTTTTTGGGGGTGTCCTGGGGGGGGTCTCTGACCTTCCCTGGGGTTCCCCCCCAGATCTCCAACCTGGGCAAGGTGATGTCGGTGGTGCAGACAAAACCCGTGCAGAGCTCGGCTGTCACCGGGCAGGCCTCGAGCGGCCCCGTCACCCAGATCATCCAGGTGACACCCCAAAACCAGCCCAAAATCACCCCAAAACCACCCCAAAACCACCCCAAACCCACCCCAAAACTGCCCCCAAAGCCCTGAGACCCCTCCCCAGATCACTGAGAGTCACCTGAGACCCCTCCCAAAACCCCCCTTGGCTGTCACCGGGCAGGCCTGGAGTGGCCCTGTCACACAGGTCATACAGGTGACACCCCAAAACCACCCCAAAACTACCCCAAAATCACCCCAAAATTCCCCAAAAATCACTCTAAAATCACCCCAAAAATCCCCCAAATCACTGAGACCCTTCAAACTCCTGAGTCCCTTCCCCAAAATTCCCTGACCACTCCCCCCCACTGACCAGTGACCACTGGCCCCGAGTGACCACTCCCCTGAGTGACCACTCCCTGAGTGACCACTCCTGAGTGACCACTCTCCGAGTGACCACTCCCCTGAGTGACCACTCCCCTGAGTGACCACCCTCCTAACTGACCCCCTCCAAGTGACCACTCCCCTGAGTGACCACCCCCCTGACTGAGTCCTCCCCTGAGTGACCCCTCCTCTCACTGACCACTCCCCGAGTGACCACTCCCCTTAATGACCACTCCCCAAGTGACCACTCCCCTGAGTGACCCCTCCTCTCACTGACCACTCCCCTTAATGACCACTCCACAAATGCCCACTCCCCCGAGTGACCACTCCCCCGAGTGACCACCCCGCACCCCTCCCCCCAGACCAAGGGCCCCCTGCCCGCGGGGACCATCCTGAAGCTGGTGACGTCGGGGGAGGGGAAGCCCACCACCATCCTGACCAGCACGCAGGCGGGGGCGGGGGCGGCCAAGCCCCCCACCATCCTGGGCATCAGCAGCGTCAGCCCCAGCACCACCAAGCCCGGCACCACCACCATCATCAAAACCATCCCCATGTCGGCCATCATCACCCAGTCGGGGGCTACCGGTGAGTGAGACCCCTCCCCAAATTAACTGAACCCATCCTGAGACCCCCAAACCATCCCTGACCTCCCTGAGATCCCCAAACCATCCCTGAGACCCCCAAACCCCTCTGAGACCCCACCAAAACCATCCCCATGTCGGCCATCATCACCCACTTGGGGGCTACTGGTGAGTGAGACCCCTCCCCAAATTAACTGAACCCATCCTGAGACCCCCAAACCATTCCTGAGACCCCCAAACCCCTCTGAGACCCCCAAACCCTCCCTGAGACCCCCAAACCCCTCTGAGACCCCACCCCTGGCACCACCACCATCATCAAAACCATCCCCATGTCGGCCATCATCACCCAGTCCCCCCCATGTCCTTGTCACCCTCATGTCACCCCCGTGTCCCCTCTGTGACCCCCCCATGTCCTCCCCATGTCCCCCCTGTGTCCCTGGCACCCTGCTGACCCCTCCATGTCCCCCTGTGACCCCCCCGTGTCCTCCGGTGTCCCCAGGTGTCACCAGCAGCCCTGGGATCAAGTCCCCCATCACCATCATCACCACCAAGGTGATGACCTCGGGCACCGGGACCCCCGCCAAGATCATCACGGCTGTCCCCAAGCTGGGCGGGGGGCACGGCCAGCAGGGCGTGACACAGGTGAGGACACACCCGGGGACACCTGAACGGGCACCTGGGGACACCCGGGGACACCTGAACGGGCACCTGGGGACACCTGAACGGGCACCTGGGGGCGCCTGGGGACACCTGAACCACCCTGGGGGCACCTGAATGGGCACCTGGGGACACCTGAATGGGCACCTGGGGGCACCCGGGGACACCTGAGCCACCCTGGGGACACCTGAATGGGCACCTGGGGACACCTGGGGACACCTGAACGGGCACCTGGGGACACCCGGGGACACCTGAACGGGGACCTGGGGACACCTGAATGGGCACCCAGGGACACATGAGCCCCCCTAGGGGACACCTGAACCACCCTGGGGACATCTGGGGACACCTGAACACCCTTGGGAGGCACCTGGGGATGCCCCTGGGGACACCTGAACACCCTTGGGGGACACCTGGACCTCCCCCTGGGGACACCTGAACCTCCCCCTGGGGACATTTGAGATTGGGGGACTTCAAGGACAATGGAGGGGACAGGAGGTGACAGGGGAGGGGTGACATGTGGAGGGGTTGGGGACACGGAGGTGGGGTCAGACGAGGGTTTGGGGACATTGGGGACACTGGGGTGGGGTCAGCTGAGGGGTTGGGGACACCGAGGTGGGGTCACCTCAGGGTTTGGGGACATTGATGACAGTGACAAGGGGGGTTTGGGGACATTGGGGACACCGAGGTGGGGTCACCTCAGGGTTTGGGGACATTGATGACAGTGACAAGGGGGGTTTGGGGACATTGGGGACACCGAGGTGGGGTCACCTGAGGGTTTGGGGACATTGATGACAGTGGCAAGGGGGGGTTTGGTGACACTGGCGGGGTGTCCCCGAGGTGTGCCAGCCCCGAGGGTCCCCAGGTGACAGCGGTGTCCCCGTGTCCCCCAGGTGGTGCTGAAGGGAGCCCCGGGCCAGCCGGGGACCATCCTGAGGACGGTGCCCATGGGGGGGGTCCGGCTGGTCACCCCCGTCACCGTCTCGGCCGTCAAGCCCACGGTGACCACCCTGGTGGTCAAGGGCACCACCGGTGAGTGGGGGCACTCTGGGTGGTCACTGGGGAGGTCACTCGTGCTCAAGGGTCACCTCTGGGTCACTGGAGGGGTCATCGGGCCACCCAGGGGTCACTGAGGTGGTCACTTGTGCTCAAGGGTCACCTCTGGGTCACTGCAGTGGCCGTTTTGGTGGCCAAGGCCACCACTGGTCATTGGGGGGGCATTGGGGGGGCATTGGGCCACCCAGGGGTCACTGAGGTGGTCACTTGTGCTCAGGGGTCACCTGTGGGTCACTGGAATGGCCGTTTTGGTGGCCAAGGCCACCACTGGTCATTGGGGGGGCATTGGGGGGGCATTGGGCCACCCAGGGGTCACTGAGGTGGTCACTTGTGCTCAAGGGTACCAAGGGTGGGTGGAGGGGTCATGGGGACAGGGAGGGAGGGGACACCAGGAGGGACAGCCACTGTCATGGGGAAGGGTCACCAAATCACAGCGGGGGTCACTGTGGCACCACGGGGTCACTTTGGGGTCACTTTCCCGAACGGTCACTCACGGCCCTGGTGTCCCCTGCAGGTGTGACCACGCTGGGGACGGTGACAGGGACGGTGTCCACCAGCCTGGCCGGAGGGGCGGGTGGCCACAGCGCCACGGCCTCGCTGGCCACACCCATCACCACCCTGGGGACAATCGCCACCCTGTCCAGCCAGGTGCTGAACCCTGCGGCCATCACGGCCACCGCGGCCGGGGGCGGCCTGGGGACACCGACCATCACCATGCAGGTGAGGGGACACTGGGGACACTGGGGACAGGGGGGACACTGGGGACAGGGGGGACACTGGGGACACTGGGGACGGGGGGACACTGGGGACACCGACCATCACCATGCAGGTGAGGGGACACTGAGGACATTGGGGACACCGACCATCACCATGCAGGTGAGGGGACACTGGGGATACTGGGGACATTGGGGACAGGGGGGACACTGGGGACAGGGGGGACATTGGGGACATTGGGGACAGGGGGGACATTGGGGACACCGACCATCACCATGCAGGTGAGGGGACACTGGGGACATTGGGGACACTGGGGACACCGACCATCACCATGCATGTGAGGGGACACCGGGGACATTGGGGACGTCCCCAAATGCAGTTCAGCCCCAGCTGCGCTGCCGACAGGAGCGGGGAGGGGACACTGGGGAATTTGTGGTGACACCAAGGGGAGCTCACAGAGATTCGAGCCTGGAGGGGGGGGGGACGGTGCCACCCGTGCTCAGTGCCACCTCCCCTGACGCGCTGTGGGGACACAGCCGGTGTCCCAGCCCACGCAGGTGACGCTGATCACCACGCCCAGCGGCGTGGAGGCCCAGCCCGTCCACGACCTCCCCGTGTCCATCCTGGCGTCCCCAACGGCGGAAGGTCCCCCCGCGGCCACCTCGGGGGGTGGCAGCCTGGCCGAGCCCCCCGCGGCCGAGGCCACCCCTGGCACCGTCACCCTGGTGTGCTCCAACCCGCCCTGCGAGACCCACGAGACGGGGACGACCAACACGGCCACCACCAGCCTGGTGGCCAACGTGGGGACGGGGGGACAGCAGCTGCAGCTGCAGCTCTGCGAGGACACGGGCGGGGGGACAGCGGTGGTGGCGGCGCCACCCCGGGCCTGCTCCAACCCCCCCTGCGAGACCCACGAGACGGGGACCACCAACACCCCCACGGCGGCGGGGACGGTGGGGACAGCGCGCCTGGGGACGCCGGGGGGACCGCCCTGCCCCACGCAGCAGACGGCGGCCACGGGGACAACGATGACGGCGCGGTTGTGTCCCCCCGAAGGCGGCGGTGGCGGCGGTGTCACCTCGTGCCAAACGCAGGAGGCAGCCCCGTGCCAAACGCCCTGGGGACAGCCTGAGGTGGGGACGGCCAGCGGGGCGGTCACTGCGGCCACCACGGCGAGCTGTGAGACCCCCGTGGGGACACGGCTGTGTGCCAACCCCCCCTGCGAGACCCACGAGACGGGGACAACCAACACGGTGACAGTGACAGGGTCACAGCTCTGCTCCAACCCGCCCTGTGAGACCCACGAGATGGGGACAACCAACACGGTGACAGTGACAGGGTCACAGCTCTGCTCCAACCCGCCCTGTGAGACCCACGAGACGGGGACAACCAACACGGTGACAATGACAGTGCCGAGGCCACCCTGCTCTAATCCTCCTTGTGAAACCCATGAGACAGGGACAACCAACACGGTGACAACCACGGGGACACGGCTGTGCTCCAACCCGCCCTGTGAAACCCATGAGACGGGGACAACCAACACGGTGACAATGACAGCGCCGAGGCCACCCTGCTCTAATCCTCCTTGTGAGACCCACGAGACGGGGACAACCAGCACGGTGACAACCACGGGGACGCGGTTCTGCTCCAACCCCCCGTGCGAGACCCACGAGACGGGGACAACCAGCACGGCCACCACCACCACGGCCACCTCGCGCCCCCCGCCCGAGTCAGGGACAGCAGCGGCGCCACCGCCTCGAGGCGTCCCCCCCTGCTCCAACCCCCCCTGCGAGACCCACGAGACGGGCACGACCAACACGGTGACAATGACATCGTCACAGCTCTGCTCCAACCCCCCCTGCGAGACCCACGAGACCGGGACCACCAACACGGCCACCACGGCCACCGCGGGCTCCCGGCCGGGTGACACCACCACGGCCACCAGCGCCGCCACCACCTCCAGCACGGGGGGGTCCCCGCCTTGTGCCAACCCCCCCTGCGAGACCCCCGAGAGCGGGGCCACCAGCACGGCCGCCACCAGAGCGGGGTCCTCGCCCTGCCAGAGCCACCAGAGCGGGGCCACCAGCACGGCCACCACCGCCGAGGGGGTGACACCGCCCCCGCCCTGTGCCACCACCACCGCCGCTGCCACCAGCCCCCCCCGCGCCTGCTCCAACCCCCCCTGTGAGACCCACGAGACGGGGACGACGGCCACGGCCACCACGGTCACCGCCAGCATGGGCGCCAGCCAAGGTGACCCTTAAATCGTCCCCAAATCGTCCCCAAATCGTCGCCCTCCGCCCTCGCTTTGGGCTGTGGGCCTCGCTGACCCCTCCCTGCTGTCCCCACAGAGCCCCCCCCGCCGGCTGCCAACGGGCAGGGGGAGGGGGAGAACCCCCCCAGCGAGGCCGGGGGTCCCCCCGTGCCCCCCGGGACCCCCAGCCCCCCCGGCCCCAGCGGCAGCGGGACCCCCCAGCCCCGGGCGGTCACCACGGTCACTCAGTCCACGCCAGCGCCGGGGCCGGCCGTGCCGGTGAGCGGCCTTGGGGACACTGGGGACGGGGGACTGGGGACATAAACGGGGGTTTGGGGGCATTGGGAGGGGGGTTGGGGACACTGGAGGGGGATTTGGGGGCTCTGGGTGGGGGTTTGGGGACCATAAAGGGGGTTTGGGGACATAAAAGGGGATTTGGGGGCTCTGGGAGGGGGGGGTTTTGGGGGCATTGGAGAGGGGGTTTGGGGACAATAAAGGGGATTTGGGGACAGTGAGTTGGGGTTTGGGGACATGGGAGGGGATTTGGGGACACTGGGAGGGGGTTTGGGGACATTAAAAGGGGGTTTGGGAACAGTGGGAGGGAGGTTGGGGACATTGGGGAAGGGTTTGGGGACACTGGGAGGATGTTTGGGGACAGTGGGAGGGGGTTTGGGGACACTGGGAGGGCTTGGGTACACCGGGGGTGCCCCAAGCACCGTGGCACTGCCACCAGGGACCTCCTGGTGCCTCTGGAGGCCGCCAAGGCCCCATTTTGCCATTTTGAGGGTGGGGGCGTCCCTTCACCTCTCCCCTCCCCCCCTCCCCAGACCATCTCGTCGCTGACCGAATCCCCCCCGGCACCCCCCGAGACCCCCCCAGCCCCCGCCAGCACCGCCACGCCCACGCCCACCCCTCCTGGAGACCCCCACCCATCATCCCAGGACCCCTCCTCGGCCGCCTCCCCGTCCCCCCCCGGGCCCGAGGCCGCTGCCCCTGCCCAGGCCGGCGCCGAGCCCGGAGGGTCCCCGGAGCCTCTGGCCGTGGTGGTGCTGCCCCCGCCCACGGCCGAGGGGGGCCCGGCCGAGGGGCTGGCGCTGCCCCCCGAGCTGCTGGCCGAGGCGGGGGGCGCGGGGGGACCCCCCGGGCTCACCCCCGAGGAGCTGGCGGTGACCGCGGCGGCCGAGGCGGCGGCGGCGGCGGCGGCCAGCGAGGAGGCGCAGGCCCAGGCTCTGGCCATCCAGGCCGTGCTGCAGGCGGCGCAGCAGGCGGTCATGGGTCAGTTTGGGGGGGTTTGGGTCAGTTTGGGGGGGTTTTGGGGGGTCCTAGGGGGGTTTGGGGGGGTCTTGGTTCCATGGTGGTCACCCCAGGCCCAGGCTCTGGCCATCCAGGCCGTGCTGCAGGCGGCGCAGCAGGCGGTCATGGGTCAGTTTGGGGGGGTTTGGGTGGGTTTGGGGGGGTTCTGAGGGGGTTTTGGGACATCCTGGGGGGTTTTCGGGGGTCCTGGTGGGATTTGGGGGGTCTTGGTTCCATGGTGGTCACCCCAGGCCCAGGCTCTGGCCGTGCTGCAGGTGGCGCAGTAGGCGGTCATGGGTCAGTTTGGGGGATCCTGGGGTGGGATTTAGGGGCTCCAGAGGGGTTTTGGGGGTGATTGGGATAGTCCCATGGCCATGGTGGTCACCCCAGGCCCAGGCTCTGGCCATCCAGGCCGTGCTGCAGGCGGCGCAGCAGGCGGTCATGGGTCAGTTTGGGGGGTTTGGGTCAGTTTGGGGGATCCTGAGGGGGTTTAGGGGGTCCTGGAGGGTTTTTGGGGGTGGTCACTGGGGTCCTGGTCCCATGGTTATGGGGGTCACACACTGGGGGCCATGGTGACCCCATGACCACGATTACCCCAGGGGACGGATTTTGGGATGACCCCGTGGGGTGGATTTTGGCTGACCCCAATGACCCCATGGGGTGGATTTTGGGATGACCCCATGGGATCCATTTTGGGATGACCCCAATGACCCCACAGGATGGATTCTGGCTGACCCCAATGACCCCATGGGATCCATTTTGGGATGACCCCATGGGATGGATTCTGGCTGACCCCAATGACCCCATGGGATCCATTTTGGGATGACCCCATGGGATGGATTCTGGCTGACCCCCATGACCCCACAGGGTGGATTTTGGGATGACCCCAATGACCCCATGGGATGGATTCTGGCTGACCCCCATGACCCCACAGGGTGGATTTTGGGATGACCCCATTGGATGGATTTTGGGATGACCCCAATGACCCCATGGGGTGGATTCTGGCTGACCCCAATGACCCCATGGGGTGGATTTTGGGATGACCCCGTGGGGTGGATTCTGGCTGACCCCCATGACCCCCCAGTGCCCATTCAGCCCCTGACACGTCCCCCCTGTCCCCCCCCTCCCTCCACAGGGACATCGGAGCCGCTGGAGCCCGGCGAGCCCGGGGGGGGCCCCTCGGAGCTGGGGGGCGCCCTGGGGGTGTCGGAGGGGGCGGGGGGCGCGGGGGGGGCGCTGCCCCTGGTGCTCACCCAGCAGGACCTGGCGGCCCTGGTGCAGCACCAGCAGCACCTGGCCGAGGCCGGGACCCCCCCCGCGGCCCCCCCCGCGCCCCCCGCCCCCGCCCCTCCCCCCCCTCCCGCCCCCGCCGCCCCCCCCCAGGCGGCCGCGCCCCCTCCCCATTTGCCCACCGAGGCCTTGGCCCCCGCCGACAGCCTCAACGACCCCGCGGGCGACACCAACGGCCTGGGGGACCTGGGCACGGTGCCCGGGGGGGGCACCCCCGCCACCCTGCTGCCCCCCCCCGGCGACGGTGAGACACCACGGGGGGGGCTCTGGGGCTGGGACCCCCCCCACGGCAATGGGGGGGTGGGAGGGGTCCCATGGGGGTGTTTATGGGGTGGGGAGGGGTCTGGGACCCCTGGGAGGGCACCCATTTTTGGGGGGTCCTTTTAGGGGTGTTTATGGGGTGGGGAGGGGTCTCATGGGGGGGGGGGGTTATGACCCCTTAGGGGGCACCCATTTTGGGGGGGGTCCTTTTGGGGGTGTTTATGGAGCAGGGGGGGGCTCTGGGGCTGGGACCCCCACCCACGGCAATGGATGGGGTGGGAGGGGTCCTTTGGGGGTGTTTATGGGGTGGGGAGGGGTCCCATGGGGGGAGTTATGACCACTTAGGGAGCACCCATTTTTGGGGGGGGGTTCCTTTGGGAGTGTTTATGGGGTGGGGAGGGGTCCCATGGAGGGATTTGGGACCCCCACCCACGGCAATGGGGGGAGAGGGGGGTCCTTTAGGGGGTCCCATGGGGGTGGGTTTGGGATTCATGGGGGGGGTTTATGACCCCTTAGGGGGCACCCATTTTTGGGGGGGGGTCCTTTTGGGGGTGTTTATGGGGTGGGGAGGGGTCTGGGACTCCTTAGGGGGCACCCATTTGGGGGGGCACCCTTTGGGGGGGGATGTTTATGGGGTGGGGAGGGGTCTGGGATATCTGGGGGGGGTCTGGGACCCCATTTTGAGGGGGGGGCACCCCTAGGGTTGGTTTGCGACCCCTCTGGTGACATTGGGGTGGGTGGGGAATTCCGGGGGGGGGATTTTTAAGCCCCTTCCCCAATTTTTTGTGCCCCCCCCCCCCTCACCCCAGGCCTGGCCCCCTCGAGCGCCTTCGTGGCCCCCCCGGGCCCCACGGTTGCCCCCAGCCCCGCCAAGCTGCAGGCGGCCGCCGCCCTGGCCGAGGTGGCCAACGGCATCGAGAGCACCCCCGTGGTGAGTGAGGGGGGAAATGCACCTCGAAATCCCCCCCAAAATCCTCACAAACCCACCCAAAAATCCCCCCCAAAATCCTCACAAACCTACCCAAAAATCCCCCCCAAAATCCTCACAAACCTACCCAAAAATCCCCGCCAAAATCCTCACAAACCCACCCAAAAATTCCCCCCAAAATCCTCACAAACCCACCCAAAAATTCCCCCCAAAATCCTCACAAACCCACCCAAAAATCCCCCCCAAAATCATCACAAACCCACCCAAAAATCCCCCCCAAAAATCCCCCCAAAATCCTCACAAACCCACCCAAAAATCCCCCCCAAAATCCTCACAAACCCACCCAAAAATCCCCCCCAAAATCCTCACAAACCCACCCAAAAATCCCCCCCAAAAATCCCCCCAAAATCCTCACAAACCCACCCAAAAATTCCCCCCAAAATCCTCACAAACCCACCCAAAAATCCTCCCCAAAATCCTCACAAACCCATCCAAAAATCCTCCCCAAAATCCTCACAAACCCACCCAAAAATCCCTCCCAAAATCCTCACAAACCCACCCAAAAATCCTCCCCAAAATCCTCACAAACCCACCCAAAAATCCTCCCCAAAATCCTCACAAACCCACCCAAAAATCACCCCCAAAAATCCTCACAAACCCACCCAAAAATCACCCCCAAAAATCCTCACAAACCCACCCAAAAATCCCGCCCATAATCCCTCAAACTTCCCCCATTTTCCCCCCAAAATTGCCCCAATTTCCCTCCATAAAATCCCTCAATTTCCCCCAAGAATCCTCCAATTTCCCGCTCAAAAATCCCTCAAATTCCCCCCAATTTCCCCCTCAAAAATCCCTCGAATTCCCCCCAATTTCCCCCTCAAATTCCCCCCAATTTTCCCCCAAAAAATCCCCAATTTCCCCCTCAAAATTCCCCCAATTTCCCCCTCAAAAATCCCTCAATTTCCCCCAATTTCCCCCCAAAAATCCCTCGAATTCCCCCCAATTTCCCCCTCAAATTCCCCCCAGTTTTCCCCCAAAAATCCCCAATTTCCCCTGCGAACGCCCCGCTCTCTGTCCGCGGCAGAAGCCGGAGCCGGGGGCGCCGCCCAAGGCGCTGCCCAAGAAGGAGAACCAATGGTTCGACGTGGGCGTCATCAAGGGCACCACCATGATGGTCACTCACTACTTCCTGCCCCCCGACGACGCGGCCCCCGCCGACGTGAGTGACCCCCACAGGGGACGGACGCGGGGACAGACCCGGGGACAGCTCGGGGACAGACACAGGGACAGACACAGGGACACGCGGACAGACGTGGGGATGTGGGGACAGACCCGGGGACAGCTCTGGGACAGACACAGGGACACGCGGACAGACATGGGGATGTGGGGACAGGCCTGGGACAGCCAGGGGCAGACACAGGGACAGCTCAGGGGACACGGGGACAGCTCTGGGGACAGCTCAGGGACAGACATGGGGACATAGGGACAGCTCTGGGACACAGGGACAGCCAGGGACAGACACGGGGACAGCCAGGGACAGACATGGGGACAGACACAGGGACACGCGGACAGACATGGGGATGTGGGGACAGGCCTGGGACAGCCAGGGGCAGACACAGGGACAGCTCAGGGGACACGGGGACAGCTCTGGGGACAGCTCAGGGACAGACATGGGGACATGGGGACAGCTCTGGGACAGACACAGGGACACGGGGACAGCCCTGGGACATCCAGGGACAGACACGGGGACAGCCCTGGGGACACAGGGACAGCTCAGGGACAGACACGGGGACAGCCAGGGACAGACATGGGGACATGGGGACAGACACAGGGACACGGGGACAGCTCTGGTACATGGGGACAGACATGGGGACAGCCAGGGACAGACACAGGGACAGGGGGACAGACGTGGAGACGCAGGGACAGAGGTGGGGACAGCTCTGGGACACAGGGACAGCTCAGGGGACACGGGGGACAGACATGGGGACAGCCAGGGACAGACACGGGGACAGCCAGGGGCAGACATGGGGACAGCTCAGGGGACAGCCCTGGGAACAGACACAGGGACAGCTCAGGGAACAGGCCTGGGACAGCCAGGGACAGACATGGGGACAACCCTGGGGACATGGGGACACCTCAGGGGACAGCCCTGGGGACATGGGGACAGCTCAGGGACAGACACAGGGACATGGGGACAGCCCTGGGAGCGCCAGGGACAGGCCTGGGTCAGCCAGGGACAGACATGGGGACAGCCAGGGACAGCCCTGGGGACAGCTCTGAGACATCCAGAGCCAGCTCTGGGGACATGGGGACAGCTCAAGGGACATCCAGGGACAGCCCTGGGACAGCTCCATGGCATTGGGTTCCTGTCCCCATGTCCCCATCATGTCCCCCTGTCCCCACAGGACGACACCTTGGGGGTCCCAGACCACTCCCAGCCGTGGTGCCATGGGCTGTCCCCTCATGTCCAGGGGTTCCTGTGTCCGTGTCCCTGACTCTGGGGGGGTTCCTGTCCCCACAGTGTCCCCATGGTGTCCCCACAGTGTCCCCACAGGATGATGCCCCGGTGGTCCTGGACCACTCCCAGCCGTGGTGCCATGGGCTGTCCCCTCATGTCCGGGGCGTTTCTCTGTCCATGTCCCTGTCTCTGGGGGGTTCCTGTGTCCGTGTCCCCACATCCACGGGGGTTCCTGTCCCCATGGTGTCCCCATCGTGTCCCCATCGTGTCCCCCTGTCCCCGCAGGACGACGCCTCGGGGGTCCCGGACCACTCCCAGCTGCGCCGCCAGGAGCTGCAGCCGGGCACGGCGTACAAGTTCCGCGTGGCCGGGCTCAACGCCTGCGGCCGCGGGCCCTTCTCGGAGCTGTCGGCCTTCAAAACCTGCCTGCCCGGCTTCCCCGGGGCGCCCTGCGCCATCAAGATCAGCAAGGTGACCCTGGCAGAGACCCCAGACCCACAGCAGGGACCCCAGACCCATAACAGGGACCCCAACCCATGGGGGAGCCCCTAACATCAACCCCAACCTGACCTGACCCAACCCAAACCCAACCCAATCCAACCTGGCCCTGTCCCTGCCCGGCTTCCCCAGGGCACCCTGCGCCATCAGGATCAGCAAGGTGACCCCAGACCCACAGCCTGACCCATGGCAGAGACCCCAGACCCATAATGGGGACCCCAGAACCATAATGGGGACCCCAGACCCAAAACAGGGACCCCAACCCACGGGGGAGCCCCTAACATCAACCCCAAACCCAACCCCAACCCAACCCAACCCCATCCCTGCCCGGCTTCCCCGGGGCGCCCTGCGCCAAGGTCAGCAAGGTGACCCTGGCAGGGACCCCAGACTCATAATGGGGACCCCAGACCCGCTGTGGGGACCCTCCTGTGTCCCCCCACGTCCCCCACCTCCCATCGGCCTCTGTACCCCCATATCCCCCAACTCTGTGTCCCCCCATGTCCCTCTGTCCCTACCATAACCCTGCCCCTCCCTGTGTCCCCTCTGTCCTCATGATGTCCCTTTGTCCCTCTCTGTGTCACCCCCATGTCCCCTCTGTCCCTCCATGCCTTCCTGACCCCTGTGTCCCCCCCATGTCCCCCTGACCCTCCTATGTCACCCCTGACCCTCTCATGTCCCCCTAACCCCCCCATGCCCCTCTGTCCCCCCTGACCCTGTGTCCCCTGTGTCCCCCATGTCTCTCTATCCCCCCAACCCCTGTCCCCTCTGATGCTATGTCCCCCATGACCCCTCCATGTCCCCCCTGACCCCTCCATGTCCCTCTGTCCCCCCATGTCCCCTCCATGTCCCCCCTGACCCCCCCATATCCCCCCCGACCCCTCCATGCCCCCCCTGACCCCTCCATGTCCCCCTGTCCCCCCTGATCCCTCCATGTCCCCATGCCCCCCCTGACCCCTCCATGTCCCCATATCCCCCCCGACCCCTCCATGCCCCCCCTGACCCCTCCATGTCCCCCATGACCCCTCCATGTCCCCCCTGCCCCCTCCATGTCCCTCTGTCCCCCCTGCCCCCTCCATGTCCCCATGTCCCCCTGCCCCCTCCATGTCCCCCCTGTCCCCTCCATGTCCCTCTGTCCCCCCTGACCCCTCCATGTCCCCCCTGTCCCCTCCATGTCCCTCTGTCCCCCCTGATCCCTCCATGTCCCTCTGTCCCCCCTGATCCCTCCATGTCCCCATGTCCCCCCTGCCCCCTCCATGTCCCCCCTGATCCCTCCATGTCCCCATGCCCCCCCTGACCCCTCCATGTCCCCCCTGCCCCCTCCATGTCCCCCCTGACCCCTCCATGTCCCCTCTCCGTGTCCCCAGAGCCCCGACGGGGCGCACCTGACGTGGGAGCCGCCGTCGGTGACGTCGGGCCGCATCGCCGAGTACTCGGTGTACTTGGCCATCCAGGGGGGGCCCGGGGGGGGCCCCGAGGCGCGCGGGGGGGGCGCCCAGCTGGCCTTCATGAGGGTCTACTGCGGGCCCAGCCCCTCGTGCCTGGTGCCGGCCTCCAGCCTGGCCAGCGCCCACATCGACCACACCACCAAGCCGGCCATCATCTTCCGCATCGCCGCCCGCAACGACAAGGGCTACGGCCCCGCCACCCAGGTGCGGTGGCTGCAAGGTGGGTCTGGGGCCCTGAAATGGGTCTGGGGGCTGCACACACATGGGGGGGTTTGTGGCACTGGGATTGTCCCCCTGTCACCCACTCACAGTGACAAGGGCTACGGCCCCGCCATCCAGGTGCGGTGGCTGCAAGGTGGGTCTGGGGCTCTGAAATGAGTCTGGGGGCTCTGAAATGAGTCTGGGGGCTGCACACCCCTGGGGGACACTGTGGGAGTGAGTATGGACAGTGCCAGGGGTGCTGTGAGGGTCTCTGACCATGAGGGCTACGGCCCTGCCACCCAGGTGCGGTGGCTGCAAGGTGGGTCTGGGGACTGCCAGCTGGGTCTGGGGGCTCTGAAATGGGTCTGGGGGCTCTGAAATGGGTCTGGGGGCTGCACACACCTGGGGGGGTTTGTGGCACTGGGATTGTCCCCCTGTCACCCATGCAGAGTGACAATGGTTACAGCCCGAGCACTGAGGTGCGGTGGCTGCAGGGTGGGTGTGGAGGCTCTCAAATAGGTCTGGGGCTCTCAAATGGGTCTGGGGGCTGCCAAGTGGGTCTGGGGGCTCTCAAATGAGTCTGGGAGCTCTGAAATGAGTCTGGGGGCTGCACACAGCTCTGGGAGGCGGTGGGAGTGGGATTGTCCCCCTGTCACCCACCCACAGTGACAATGGTTACAGCCCGAGCACTGAGGTGCGGTGGCTGCCAGCTGGGTCTGGGGGCTCTCAAATGAGTCTGGGGGCTCTGAAATGAGTCTGGGGGCTGCACACACCTTCGGGGGGTGCTGCAGACACCCGGGGTTCCCCCTCACCCCCTGATGTCCCCCCCAAACCCCCCCAGAGTCGAGCAAGGACGGAGCCGCCGGGAAACCGGGCAGCAAACGGCCCCTGGCGTCCCCCGACCTGTGAGTGGGGGTCCTCGAGGGGTCTGGGGGCTTTTTGGGGGGTCCTGGAAGGGTCTGGGGGCTCTTTTGGGGGTCCTGGAAGGGTCTGGGGGCTCTTCTGAGGGTCCTCGAGGGGTCTGGGGGCTTTTTGGGGGGTTCTGGAAGGGTCCGGGGGCTCTTTTGAGGGGCTGGGGGTTGTTTTAAGGGGTCTTGGGGGGTTTTGGGGGTTGTTTGGGGGGTCCTTGAGGGGTCTGTGGGTCGGTTTGGGGGGAAATTTGGGCTCTGGGGGCTTTTTGGGGGGCTGGGGGTACTTTTAAGGGGTCTGGGGTATTTTGGGGTGTCCTTGAGGGGTCTTGTGAGTCTTGTTTGGGGGGAAATTTGGGGTCTGGGGGCTCTTTTGGGGGGTCCTGGAGGGGTCTGGGGTTGGTTTGGGGGGTCCTGAGGGGATCTGTGGATCGATTTGGGGGGGTCCGGGTGGGTCTGGAGGAGTTTTGGGGGTCCCGGGGGGGCTGAATTTGGGGTTATTTTGGGGTTTTTTTTGGGGGGGGTTATTTTGAGGAGGGGTCTCCATCAAACCCCTCCCTCCCTTGCAGGAAATCCGCTCCAAAGAAGCCCAAGGCTGAAGGGCAGTGAAGGACCCCCGGGACCCCCCCCCAAAAAAAAAAAAAAAAAAACAACAAAAAAACCCCGGGGACCCCCCCCCCACCCCCCCACCCATATCAACACCCCCAAATATCCCCGGGGGTTTTTTTGGTTTTTGGGGGGGGGAGTGGGGAGAAATTTTGGGGTCCCCTCGCCTCGAGAGGGGGGGGTGGGGGGGGTCTTGGGGGGGGGTGGGGCCTTTTTTTTTTACCTGTTGCAGTTGCTGGAATGAAAAAGTTTTGTACAACGCTGCCCCTCCCCCCTCCCTCCCCTCCCCCTCCCCCCCCCAAAATCCGACCCCTCCCCCCCCCACCCCCCCCCCTCGGGACCCCTCCCCCACCCTGTACAGACCCCACCCCCCCCCTCTCCCAGGGGTGGGGGGGAGGGGGAGGGGGGGGACCCCCTGTGTATCATAGTGGGGGGGGGGGAGGGGAAAAAAAAAACCGCCCCCCCCCCGAGCCCTCCCCCCCCTTCCCCTCCCCTCCCCTCCCCCCCGAGTGTTGTGTCCGTCGTTTTTGTGCTATTTTGAAAATTAAAAAAAGACATTTTTTTGGAGTAAAAATTTCATCAAATTGGGGGGGTTTGGGGTGGGGGGGGGGGGTTCTGGTGGTCCGGAACCCCCAGTTTTGGGTTTGGGAGGGGAAATTTGAGGGTTCAGGAGGGTCTTGGGGGGGGTTCTGGCTGTTCTGGACCCCCCAGTTTTGGGTTTGGGAGGGGAAATTTTGGGTCTGGGAAGGGAAATTTTGGGTCTGGGGGTCACTTTGGGGGTCTCCAGCCCTTTGAAACCCCTCAGTTCTGGGTCTGGGAGGGGAAATTTGGGGGTTCAGGGGGGTCTTGGGGGGTTCTGGCTGCTCTGGACCCCCCAGTTTTGGGTCTGGGGGGAAAATTCTGGGTCTGGGGGTCACTTTGGGGGTCCTGGGGTCACTTCGGGGCTCTCCAGCCCTTTGAACACCCCCGATTTTGGGTCTGGGGGAGTCCTGGTGCATAAGGGGCGTGGCCATCTAGCGATGGGTGTGTCCACGGGGCGTGGCCAGGAAGGGGGCGTGGCCGTGTCGCGAGGTCTCATGACTGGGCAGCGGTCGCGGTCGGTCCGGAGTGGGGGGGGCGAATTTGGGGACCCCAAAAGGGGCCTGGGGGGGTCTGGGGGTGCTGAGGGGGGGTTGGGGTCCATGGGGACCCCCGAGGTGGGGACTGGGGGGGTTTGGGGCGGATTTTGGGGACCCCCAAGGCTGGGCTGAGGGGGGAATTTGGGGCCGAGGGGGATTTGGGGGTCTGGGGGCTCCGTGGGTGAGTCTGGGGGGGAATCTGTGGGTCTGGGGTCCCAAGGGTGGTTATGGGGGGGTATTTGTGGGTCTGGGGTCCCTTGGGTGGGTCAGGGGGGTATTTGTGGGTCTGGGGTGGTTATGGGGGGTATTTGTGGGTCTGGGGTCCCACGGGCGCCCCCTCCCCAGCCATGGAGGAGCTGCGGGCGTGGCGGGGCCGCATCGGGGCCGAGCTGGACGCGGTCGTGGCGTTCTGGGAGCGGCACTCGCACGACCCCGAATACGGGTGAGGGTGGGACCCCCAAAAAACACCCCCAGGAACCCCCAAAAACACCCCTGGGACCCCCAAAAACAGCCCTGGGACCCCCAAAAACAGCCCTGGGACCCACGAGAACCCCAAAAAACACCCACAGGAACCCCAAAATCACCCCCAGGATCCTCCAAAAACACCTCCGGGACCCCCCCAAAACCAACCCTGGGACCCCCCAGAACCCCCAAAAACATCCCAGGGACCCCCAGCACACCCCAGTGACCCCCCTGAGTGACCCCCAGGACCCCCCAGGTGCCCCCCACAGCCCCACGGGAGACTCCGAGCTCTGGGACCCCCAATTTTCCCCCAAATTCCCACCCAAGTGAGTCCCAAAAATGAACCCAGGACCCCCCCAAATTCCCACAGGGATCACTCAAGACCCCCCAGATTCCCATAGGGGACCCCCAAACGCTCTTCCCACAAAGGGAAGACCCAAAAATCCCCCCGGGACCCCCAAATCCCCCCCAAATTTCCCCTCCCAGGGGTTTTTTCTCCTGCCTGAGCCGCGACGGTTCCGTCTACGACGACACCAAATTCGTGTGGCTGCAGGGCCGCCAGGTCCGTGTGGGGCGGGGGGCGCGGGGTGGGACCTGGGGGGGCTCTGGGGACCCCCCTGACCCCCCCAAACCCCCCCTGCACCCCCAGATCTGGGTCTATTCCCGCCTGTACCGCACCGTGCCCCGCTTCCGCCGGCCCGAGCTGCTCGAGGCGGCGCGGAAAGGTGGGCAGGGGTCCCGGGGGGATTTTGGGGGGAATTTGGGGGTTTTTGGGGTGGGGTTTGGGGCAGTTCCCACATTTACCCATTTTAGGGTCAGTTCCACTCTTTTTCCATCCCGAAATTGTCCCAATTTTACCCCAAATTCCCCCAGTTTTCCCCCATTGCTCCCCACTGATCCCTATGGGTGCAGCTCCCCGCTTTGAATTTTGGGTTCAATTCCTCCTTTTTTCCTCCCCCCAATCCCCCAATTTTCCCCCAATTCCCCCACTGATCTCTACGGGCGCAGTTCCCCCTTTTTTTTCCACCCTAAAATTCCCCAAAATTCCCTGAAATTCCCCCAATTCCAGCCAGGGAGTTCCAACCCCACTGATCTCTATGAGTGCAGCTCCCCCTTTTTCCATCCTCCAATTCCCTCCAATTTCCCCTCAATTCCCTTCAAAATCCCAAATCCCCCAAATCTTTCGAATCTCCCCAAATCTTCCGAATCTCCCCAAATTTCCCGATTTTTTCCCCAAATTCCCCCCTCGATCTCAACGCCTGCAATTCCGCATTTGGCCGCTAAGCGGCGCTGCCCCCATTGATCTCTATGGGCGCCCCCAATGTTTGGTTTTTTTTTTTTCCCGCCCCCAATTCGTCCAAAATTCGCCCCAAATTGCCCAAAATGGGCGGAATTTGCCCCAAATTTCAGCCGGGGAGTTCCTGGAGAGCCACGTGCGGCCGGAGCCCGGCTCGACCCGCGCCGCCTTCGCGCTGAGCCGGGACGGGCGCCCGGTGCGGCTCCAGCGCAGCTTCTACAGCGAAGCGTTCTGCGCGCTGGGGCTGGACGAGCTGGGCCGGGCGGCGGGCGAGGAGCGCTACCGGGTGAGACCCCTCCCCAAATTAACCGGGACCCCTCCCCAAATTAACCCGGACCGGGGGAGACCCCTCCCCAAATTAACCCGGATCCCTCCCCAAATTAACCCTGACCCCTCCCCAAATTAACCGGGACCGGAGGAGACCCCTCCCCAAATTAACCGGGACCCCTCCCCAAATTAACCCTGATCCCTCCCCAAATTAACCGGGACCGGGGGAGACCCCTCCCCAAATTAACCGGGACCGGGGGAGACCCCTCCCCAAATTAACCCGGATCCCTCCCCAAATTAACCAGGACCCCTCCCCAAATTAACCGAGACCGGGGGAGACCCCTCCCCAAATTAACCGAGATCGGGGGAGACCCCTCCCCAAATTAACCAGGACCCCTCCCCAAATTAACCCGGACCGGGGGAGACCCCTCCCCAAATTAACCCTGACCCCTCCCCAAATTAACCAGGACCCCTCCCCAAATAACCCCCGGGACCGGGGGAGACCCCTCCCCAAATTAATAACCCGGGACCCTCCGCAAAATAATCCCCGGGACCGGGGGAGACCCCTCCCCAAACAACCCTGACCCCTCCCCAAATTAACCCCGGACCCCTCCCCAAATAAACCCTGACCCCTCCCCAGATAACCCCAGGACAGGGTGAGACCCCTCCCCAAAACACCTCTGAGACCCCTCCCCAAAACTCCCCAATTCCCCCTCCTCAAAGCCCCCCGAGATTCCCCCAAACCACCTGTGGGACCCCCCCCCCAAAAACACCTCTGAGACCCCAAAATAACCCTGGAACCCCCAAGACCCCCCCTAAAACACTGCTGGGACCCCAAAACACCCTTGGGACCCCCAAAGCCACCCCTGAGACCACTGAGACCCCTCCCCAAAACCACCCCTAGGCCCCCCAAAACTCCCCCATTCCCCCTCCCCAAAGCCCCCCGAGATCCCCCCAAAACACCCCTGGGACCCCCAAAACACCCCTGGGACTCCAAAATAACCCTGGAACCCCCAAGACCCCTCCCCAAAACACCCTTGGGACCCCCAAAACCACCCCTGGGACCCCAAAGCCCCCCCTGAGCCCCCCTGAGCCCCCAGCCCCATTTCCCGCAGGCCTGGGCGCGGCGCTGGGCCGGGGCCATGTGGGGCTGGGCCCGGGGGGCTCCCATGGAATTGGGGCGCCCCCGGTTTTCGGGGACCCCCCCGCAGCAGGCGCTGGCCCAGGCCATGATGGTGCTGAAGGTGGGGCTGCAGCTGTGGGGGGACCCCCGGAGGGACCCCCAAAATGAGCCCGAGGCCCCCGAGGCCGAGGCCATGGCGGAGTGGGGGGCGCAGCACGTCCTGATGCACCTGCAGGTACCCCCAAAATTCACCCTGGGGACCCCCAAAAAAAATCACTCTGGGACCCCCCAAATTGGGAACACCTGGGAACCCCCAAAATCTTCCTGGGAACCCCCAAAATCATCCTGGGAGCCCAAATTCACCTGGGAACCCCAAAAAAATCACTCTGGGACCCCCCAAATTGGGAACACCTGGGAACCCCCAAAATCATCCTGGGAAGCCCCAAAATTCACCTGGGAAGCCCCAAAATCATCCTGGGAACCCCCAAAATTCACCTGGGCAACCCCAAAATCATCCCTGGACCCTAAAAAATCACACCTGGGAACCCCCAAAATTCACCTGGGAACCCCAAAAAAATCACTCTGGGACCCCCCAAATTGATTTGGGAACCCCCAAAGCACACATGGGAACCCCCAAAATCATCCTGGGAAGCCCCAAATTCACCTGGGAAGCCCCAAAATCATCCTGGGAGCCCAAAATTACGGCTGGGAACGCCAAAAAATCATCCTGGGAAGCCCCAAAATCACACAAGGGCAACCCCAAAATCATCCCTGGACCCTAAAAAATCACACCTGGGAACCCCAAAATTCACCTGGGGACCCTAAAATCATCCTGGGACCCCAAAATTAGGGCTTGGAACGCTGAAAAAATCACTCTGGGACCCCCAAATTCACCTTGGGAACCCCAAAATTCACCTGGGAACCCCCAAAATTCATCTGGGCAGCCCAAAAAAATCGTCCTAGGGACCCTAAAATTGCAGCTGGGCACCCCCAAAATTCACCTGGGAACCCCAAAGTTCACCTGAGCAGCACAAAAAAATCATCCTGGGGACCCCAAAATTCACCTGGGAACCCCAAAATTCACCTGGGCAGCCCAAAAAATCGTCCTAGGGACCCTAAAATTGCAGCTGGGCACCCCCCAAAATTCACCTGGGAACCCCAAAATCGCAGCTGGGCACCCTAAAATCACACCAGGGCACCCCCAAATCATCCCTGGACCCTAAAAAATCCCACCTGGGAACCCTAAAATCATCCTGGAATCCCCAGCTCACACCTTGGAACCCCAAAAATTACAGCTGGGACCCCCAAAAAATCACACCCGGGCACCCCAAAATTGTCCTGGGACCCCAAAAACTCCCACCTGGGACCCCCAAAATTGTCCTGGGACCCCAAAAATCGAAACTGGCAACGTGAAAATCACACCTGGACCTTGAAACTCCCACCTGGGACCCCCCCAAAAACCTCCCTGGGAACCCCAAAAAATCCCCGCCAAAAGTCGCCCCCGGGGGCTCCGCAGTGTCGGGGTCTCCCCTCACGGGTTCCCCCCATTTTCGGGGTCTCCCCTCACGGGTTCCCCCCATTTTCGGGGTCTCCCCTCACGGGTTCCCCCCATTTTCGGGGTCTCCCCTCACGGGGTCCCCCCATTTTCGGGGTGCCAGCGGGGGGACTCGGTGGTGCTGGAGAACGTCAGCCCCGAGGGGGAGGAGCTGCCGGGGAGCCTCGGGCGCCTCATGAACCCCGGTGAGGGGGGGACCCCGAATTGGGGAGGGGGGACCCCGAGTTTGGGGGGTGAAATCTCAATTTTGGGGAGGGGGGAGCCCGGTTTTGGGGGGCTTGTCCCGATTTTGGGAGGTTTGGAGCTCAATTTTGGGGGGTTTGATCCCGGTTTTGGGGGAAAATCCCAATTTTGGGGGTTTTGATCCCAATTTTGGGGGGTTTGGAGCTCAAGTTTTGGGGAGAACCCTGATTTTGGGGGGTTTGATCCTGATTTTGGGGGGTTTGGAGCTTGATTTTTTTGGGGGGGAAACCCAAATTTGGGGAGTGGAGACTCTGACTTTGGGGGCAAATTCTGATTTTGGGGGGTTTATCCCAATTTTGGGGGGTTTGATCCCAATTTTGGGGGGGTTGATCCCGGTTTTGGGGGTTTTATCCCAATTTTGGGGGTTTTGATCCCGATTTTGGGGGGTTTGGAGCTCAATTTTTGGGGGGAAACCCAAATTTGGGGAGTGGGGACTCTGACATTGGTGGCAAATTCTGATTTTGGGGGGTTTGATCCCAATTTTGGGGGGTTTGATCCCGATTTTGGGGGCTTTGATCCCAATTCTGGGGGAGTTTTCCCCAATTTTTTGCTCTTTTTCCCCAATTTTGTGCCCCGGCCCCTCAAAATTCGAGCTCCCCCCTTTTTGAGGAGTGCCCCCCAATTTTTAGGTTCCTTTTCCCCCGTTTTGAGCTACAAAACCCCAATTTTTTTACTGCTTTTTCTCCTTTTTTTTCTCTTTTTCCCCAATTTTTCCTCCTTTCCCCCAACTTTTTCCCTCTTTTTTTCTTTTTATTTTCTCTTTTTTCTTTTTTTAATCTTTTTTTTCCTCTTTTCTCTCATTTTTCCACCCCTTTTTTCTCATTTCTCTCTCATTTTTTCCCTCTTTTCTCTCATTTTTCCACCCCTTTTTTCTCATTTCTCTCTCATTTTTTCCCTCTTTTCTCTCATTTTTCCACCCTTTTTTCTCATTCTCTCTCACTTTTTCACTCTTTTTTTGCTCATTTTTTCCCTCTTTTCTCTCATTTTTCACCCCTTTTTTCACTCTTTTTTTCCCTCTTTTCTCTCATTTTTCACCCCTTTTTTCACTCTTTTTTTCCCTCTTTTCTCTCATTTTTCCACCCCTTTTCTCTCATTTTTCCACCCCTTTTTTCTCATTTTTCTCTCATTTTTCCACCCCTTTTTTCACTCTTTTTTTCCCTCTTTTCTCTCATTTTTCCACCCCTTTTTTCACTCTTTTTTTCCCTCTTTTCTCTCATTTTCTCACCCCTTTTTTCTCATTTTTCTCTCATTTTTCACCCCTTTTTTCACTCTTTTTTCCCTCTTTTCTCTCATTTTTCCACCCCTTTTCTCTCATTTTTTCACCCCTTTTTTCACTCTTTTTTCCCCTCTTTTCTCTCATTTTTCCCCCCCCATTTCCCCCCGATTTCCCGTGTTTTGGGGTGTGCAGGGCACGCTCTGGAGGCGGCCTGGCTGCTGCTGCAGCTCTCGGGGCGCAGGGGGGACGCGGCCCTGGGCGCTCGGGCGGTGGCGGCGCTGCTGGAGGGGCCCCTGCGGCGGGGCTGGGACCCCCAGCACGGGGGGCTCTTCTCCTTCCTGGACGCTGACGGCCTCTGCCCCACCCAGGTAACCCCAAAACGCGCCTGGGGAGCCCCAAAACGCGCCTGGGGAAACCCAAAATGCACCTGGGAACCCCAAAACGCGCCTGGGGAACCCCAAAACGCGCCTGGGGAAACCCAAAATGCACCTGGGTAACCCAAAATGCACCTGGGAAACCCCAAAACGCGCCCGGGAACCCCAAAACGCGCCTGGGGAAACCCAAAATGCACCTGGGGAACCCAAAATGCACCTGGGGAACCCAAAATCCCACCCAGGTAACCCCAAAATGCACCTGGGAATCCCAAAATGCACCTGGGTAACCCCAAAATCCCACCCAGGTAACCCCAAAATGCACCTGGGAACCCCAAAACGCACCTGGGTAACCCAAAATGCACCTGGGGAACCCCAAAATGCACCTGGGAAACCCAAAACACGCCTGGGGAACCCCAAAATGCACCTGGGTAACCCAAAATCCCACCCAGGTAACCCCAAAATGCACCCGGGTAACCCAAAATCCCACCCAGGTAACCCCAAAATGCACCTGGGAACCCCAAAACGCGCCTGGGGAACCCCAAAATGTACCTGGGTAACCCCAAAATCCCACCCAGGTAACCCCAAAATGCACCTGGGAACCCCAAAACGCACCTGGGTAACCCAAAATGCACCTGGGGAACCCCAAAATGCACCTGGGAAACCCAAAATGCACCTGGGTAACCCAAAATTCCACCCAGGTAACCCCAAAACGCATCCAGGGACCCCAAAATCCCACCCAGGTAACCCCAAAATGCACCTGGGAATCCCAAAACACGCCTGGGGAACCCCAAAATGCACCTGGGTAACCCAAAATCCCACCCAGGTAACCCCAAAACGCGCCCGGGGAACCCCAAAATGCACCTGGGTAACCCCAAAATCCCACCCAGGAATCCCAAAACGCACCTGGGGAACCCCAAAATGCACCTGGGTAACCCAAAATCCCACCCAGGAATCCCAAACTGCACCTGGGAACCCCAAAATGCACCTGGGAAATCCCAAACTGCACCTGGGAACCCCAAAATCCCACCCAGAACCTCCTGAGTACCCCCAAATCCCCTTCCCCCCGTTTTTCCCCATTTTTCTCCTTTTTTTCCCATTTCCCCCCAGTTTTCCTGGTTTTTCCCCCATTTTTGCCCACCTGGAGTGGTCCATGAAGCTGTGGTGTCCTCACCCTTTTTTCCCCAGTTTTCTCCCAATTTTTCTCTGGTTTTCCCCCATTTTTCTGGGATTTTCCCATTTTTTATCATTTTTCCCCCCATTTTTCCCCAAACTCCCGTTTTTTCCCCTATTTTCCCAGCTGGAGTGGTCCATGAAGCTGTGGTGTCCTCACCCTTTTTTCCCCAGTTTTCTCCCAATTTTTCTCTGTTTTTCCCCCAGTTTTCTGGGGATTTTCCCATTTTTTCCCCAAATTTCCCTTTTTTTCCCCCCATTTTTCCCCAAATTCCCATTTTTTCCCCCATTTTCCCAGCTGGAGTGGTCCATGAAACTGTTGTGTCCTCACCCCTTTTTCACAGTTTCCTCCCCATTTTCCCCCCATTTTTCCCCCTTTTTTTCCCATTTTTTCCCCAAATTTCCCTTTTTTCCCCCCATTTTTCCCCAAATTCCCTTTTTTTCCCCCATTTTCCCAGCTGGAGTGGTCCATGAAGCTGTGGTGTCCTCGCCCCTTTTTCACAGTTTCCTCTCCATTTTTTCCCCATTTTCCCCCCATTTTTTCCCCTTTTTTTTCCATTTTTTCCCCAAATTTCCCTTTTTTCCCCCCATTTTTCCCCAAATTCCCGTTTTTTCCCCCATTTTCCCAGCTGGAGTGGTCCATGAAGCTGTGGTGGCCCCACGCCGAGGCCATGGTCGCCCTCCTGGCCGCCCAGCGCTTCCAGCCCCGGCCCAGTTTGGTCTCCCAGTTCCTGCAGGTGGCCCAGTACACCTTCGACAAGGTGGGGGTTTGGGGGGAAAAAATGGGATTTTGGGGACTTTGGAGTCACTTTGGGGAATTTGGAGCCATTTTGTGGGAAATTTTGGGGGATTTTTGAGGGCTTTTTGGGGGTTTTTGGGGGAAATTTGAGGCCATTTTGCAGGAAATTTGGGGGCATTTTTGGGGGAATGTGGGGGACACCTTTGCAAAAATTTGGGAGAAGTTTGGAAGATTTGGGGGATTGGGGATATTTGGGAGGATTTTGGGGGATATTTGAGGGATTTGAGATGGATTTTGAGGGGATTTGGGAGGAGTTGGGGGGGGATTTTGGGGAATATTTGAGGGCATTTTGGGGTGTGGGGGTCTCCAAAACCTCTCCCCGTTGAGGTTTCCCCATTCCGAAGCTTTTTGGGGGCTCCTTTTCGGGGTCTCCCACACCCTTCCCATTTGAGGTAGGGGTCTCACCTCCCTCTCCCCCCATCCAAATCCTCAAAAATCCCCCAAAATCCCCCAATTTTCCCCAATTTTCCCCAATTTCCCCTCAGTTCCGTGACCCCGAGCACGGGGAGTGGTTCGGGTACCTGAACCGCGACGGCTCCGTGGCACTTTCCATCAAGGGGGGGCCCTACAAAGGTGGGTCTGGGGTCTCTCATCGACGAGGGGGGGTCGGGAATGGGATTTTTCCTGATTTTTGCCCGTTTTTTCCCTTTTTTCCCCTGATTTTCCAGGCTGTTTCCATGTGGCGCGGGCGCTGCTGATGTGTGAGGAGATGCTGGACGCCATCTTGGAAGGGGAGGAGCCTCCGCAATAAATTCGGGATTTGGGAGCCCCAGAAATAAATTTGGGGACTCCAAAAAAAAATCGGGATTTATCCTGGATTAAGCTGAGAGCCACCCCCAATAATCCTGATGAAAGTGGAGAGCGAAAAAATTGAAATAAAGGGAAAAATACACAAAAAATTCATGGATCCCCCCGCCTCAAAAATGGGCATCTGATGTCCCAAAATTAAAAAAAGATCACCTCAAAATACCCCCAAATTCCCAAAAATTCACCCCAAAATCCTCAATGTCCCCTCAAAAAGTTGAAAGAAAGTAAAAATCCACAATTAATTCCCAAATCCCAAAAATCGCTTCAAAATTCCCCCAAAATCACCTCAAAATACCCAGAAAATCACTTCAAAATCCGTCAAGAAATCGCCTCAAAATCCCTATAAAAATGACCCCAAAATACTCAATGTCCCCCCAAAAAAAGTTCAAATAAAGGCAAAAACACACAACAAATTCTCAAATTCCCAAGCTCCCCTCAAAAATTCCCAAATTTCCCTCAAAAATTCCCAAATTTCCCACAAAAATTCCCAAATTTCCCCCAAACGCCTCTTTTCCCGCCTTTTCCTCCCCTTGCCCTCACTCAAAATGGCGACGCCCGCTCCCTCACTATTACGTCACTTCCGCCCTTCACTTTATATCGCTGTTACCTCCTCTTTCCTCACCTCCCTCCGCACTCGGCTGTTCCCTCTTCTCTCTTCTCCCCCCGCCGCCGCGCACGCGCCGCTGTTCCCTGCTCAGTCCCCCCCTCCCTCCGCGGCTGTTCCGCGGCGCGCCGCTCCCCCCCCCCGCCGCGCTGCGTCTCCTGGACCCGCAGGATGGAGGTGCTGAACCAGGTGGGGACCCCCCCCCCCAAAAAACCCACCCGGGACCCCCCCTCTGCGCCAAACCCACCCAAAGACCCTCCCCCAAAACCCCCCCGGGCCGGCTGGGGGGTGAGGGGGCGGCTGCGACCCCCCCGCTCCGCGCTGGGGAATTGTGGGGAGGGGGCTTGGGGGGAAATTGAGGGGGGGGCGCAGCTGCGGGGGGTGGGGGATGGATTGGGGGGGGGCGGATGAATTTTTGGGGGGGGGGGGCGAGGATGAATTTGGGGAGGGGGCCTGAATTTGGGGAGGGGGTTTCTCAATTTGGGGCTGGGGGCTTCTTAATTTGGGGCGGGGGCTTCAAATTTGGGGCGATGCTGGTGGATTTTGAGGGGGGGGGGGCTCCAAAATTTGGGGGATGCGGGTGGATTTTGGGGGGGGGGGGTCCGCAATTTGGGGAGGGGTCGCGGGAAGGATTCGGGGGGGAGGGGGATGCCCTTGAAGGGGGAGGGGTCAATTTGGGGAGGGGTCGCTGCCGCAGCATCCCCGGGGGGGGATGGAGGGGAGGGGTGAGGATGATGATGCAGCAACAATGGGGGGGGGAGGGGGGGGGACACCAAAAAAACCCCCAAAAATGGGTGGGGGGCGGGGTATGACGTCAGCGTGACGTCAGCACGGCCAGGTTTGGGGTGACCCCCCCCTCAAATTTGTCCTTGGGGTGGGGGGGGGGGGGTCCTGGGAGAATTTGAGGGATTTTGGGGGGAGATTTTGGGTTTTTTTGGGGGGGATTTTGGGGTTTTTGGGGGGGGAAATTTGGGGTTTTTGGGGGGGATTTTTTGGGGGTTTTTGGGGGGGATTTTTGGGGGGTCCCGAGCCCCCCCTGAGGGTCTCCCCCCCCCCTCAAGTTGGTGGCCGGGGGGCAGTTCCGGGTGGTCAAGGAGCCCCTGGGCTTCCTCAAGCTGCTGGAGTGGGTGAGTGATCCCCCCCCAAAAAAATCCCAAAATCACCCCAAAAATTCCCCCAAACCACTCAAATTCCCAAAACCCCAAACCTTCCCCAAAATCCCCCCGGGACCCCCCTAAAAACCCAAATCATCCCAAAAGCCCCCCCCGGGACACCCCAAAAAATCACTAAAACCGCCCAAAAAAACCCCAAACCACCCCAAAATTCTTCCAGGCACCCCAAAAACCCCCAAACCGCCCCCAAAACCCCCTCGGGATCCCCCAAATCCCCTCAAAATCCTCCTGGGATACCCCAAAAAATCCCCAGGAAACCCCAAAACCCCTCATGGGACCCCTCCCCAAACTCCTCAGGATCCCCTAAAAACCCCAATCCCCCCCCCACCACCCCCAAAATCTTCCCAAAGACCCCAAAAAATCCCACAAATCACCTCAAACCACCCCCGGGACCCCCAAAAAATCCCCCAAACCCCCCAGGATACCCCAAAATCCCCCTCAAAGACCCCCCCAAACTCCTCGGGACCCCCAAACCCCCTCCAGGATCCCCCCAAATCCCTTTGGGATTCCCTCGAAGACCCCAAAATCCCCCTCAAAGACCCCAAAACCCCCTCGATACCCCCCCAAATCTCCCCCCCCGGACCCTCGCCCTGAGATTTGGGGACACCAAAACCCCCTCAGGACCCCCCAGGACCCCCCAAAACCCCTTTGGGACCCCCCAAGAGAACCCAAAACCCCCTCGAGATCCCCCCAAACCCCCCTGGATCCTCCCTCCGAACCTAAAACAGATTTTGGGGACCCCAGGACCCCCCCAGGACCCCCAAAATCCCCCAAATTTTCCCCTCCCCCCACTCCCGGGACCCCTCCCCCCCCGCGTTCCCCTCCCCCCCCCAATCTGGGTCAGCTCCATAATCCGGGATAATCCCGGGATTTTGGGGGGGGGGGCCGTGTCCCCCCCTGACCCCTCCCCCCCCCCCACCGTGACCCTCAAGGTCCTTCCTGACCCCTCCCCCCCAAAAAAAATTCAACCGGGACCCCCCCAAAATTTCTGGGATCCCCCCCCCCCAAAAAAAAAAACAACAAAAAAAAGCTTTTGGAGCCCCCAAAATCCTTCTGGGATCCTCCCAGTTCATCCCAGTTCATCCCAGTAACCCCCAAAACCCCCCCAGGGACCCCCAAATCCCCCCCAAACCCTTCCCAGTTCATCCCAGTAACCCCCAAATCCCCTCCCAGTTCATCCCAGCTCCTCCCAGTAACCCCCAAATCCTCTCCCAGTCCCTCCCAGTTCATCCCAGTTCCTCCCAGTAACCCCCCAAGTCACCCCAGTACCCCCAAATCCCCCCAAACCCCTCCCAGTTCCTCCCAGTAACCCCCAAATCCCCTCCAGTTCATCCCAGTCCATCCCAGTAACCCCCAGACCCCCCTAAACCAACCCAGTCCCCCCCAGTGCCCTCCCAGTTCCTCCCAGTTCCTCCCAGACCCCCAAAACCCGCCCAGGAACCGCCCAAATCCCCCCCAGCTCCGCCCAGTCCATCCCAGTGACCCCCAAAACCCTTCCCAGTCCATCCCAGTTCATCCCAGTGACCCCCAAATCCCTCTTCAACCTCCCCCAGTCCCTCCCAGTGCCTCCCAGTCCCCCCCAAACCCATCCCAGTTCCTCCCAGTGACCCCCAAACCCTTCCCAGTCCATCCCAGTCCATCCCAGTAACCCCCAGTGACCCCTAAACAGCCTCTGAACCCCCTGAATCCCTTCCCAGTCTCTCCCAGTGTCCCCCAAAATCCCCTCAAATCCCCCCAGTGACCCCCAAATCCCCCTTGAACCTGCCCCAAACCCCTCCCAGTAACCCCCAATCCCCTCCCAGTGACCTCCAGTCTCCTCCCAGTCCCTCCCAGTGCTGCCCAGTGACCCCCAAACCCCCCAAACTCCCTCATAGCCCCCCCAAACCCCCCCAAACCCCTCCCAGTGCCCCCCAAATCCCCGAATCCCCATTTTAACCCCTCCAAATTCCTCAAAATCCCCCCCAAATCCCCTCCAGTGACCCCCAAACGCCTCCCAAACCCCTCCCAGTAACCCCCAATCCCCTCCCAGTGACCTCCAGTCTCCTCCCAGTCCCTCCCAGTGCTGCCCAGTGACCCCCAAACACCCCCAAAACTCCCTTATAGCCCCCCCAAAACCACCCCCAACTCCCTCAAATCCCCCCCAAATCCCTCACAGCCCCCCCAAACCCCCCCAAACCCCTCCCAGTGCCTCCCAGTGACTCCCAGTGACTCCCAAACCACCCCCAAATCCCTCACAGCCCCCCCAAACCCCCCAAACCCCTCCCAGTTCCCCCCCGAACCTGCCCCAATCCCCTCCCAGTCCCCTCCCAGTGACACCCAGTGACTCCCAAACACCCCCAACTCCCTCACAGCCTCCCCAAACCACCCCCAAAGCCCCTCATAGCCCCCTCAAGCCCCCCCAAACTCCCTCACAGCCCCCCAAACCCCTCCCAGCGGCTCCCAGTGGCTCCCAGTAAGCCCAGTTTGCCCCAGCTGTTCTCCATCTTCGCCTTCGCCACCTGCGGGGGCTTCAGCGGCTCCCTGCGCCTCAGCATCGAGTGCGCCCCCCCCAACCGCTCCGCCCCCATCACCGTGGCCTTCGGGTACCCCTTCAGGTGGGCTCTGGGGGGCATTTGGGGGGATTTTGGGGGGGCCTGGGAGGGGTCTGGGGGAAGTTGGGGGGTCTGGGAGGGATCTGGGGGGATTTGGGGTTTGGAGGGGATTTGGGGGGGGATTTTGGGGGCCCGGGAGGGGTTTGGGGGAAGTTGGGGGCTCTGAGAGAGGGTTTGGAGGGGATTTGGGGGGATTTTGGGGGGCCTAGAGGGGTCTGGGGGAAGTTGGGGGGTCTGAGAGGGGTCTGGGAGGGATCTGGGGGGGATTTGGGGGGTTTGGAGGGGATTTGGGGGGATTTTGGGGTGCCTGGGAGGGGTCTGGGGGAAGTTGGGGGGTCTGGGAGTGGTCTGGGAGGGGTTTGGGTGGTCTGAGAGAGGGTTTGGGGGGATTTGGGGGGAGTTTCAGGGGGATTTTGGGGGGGGATTTGGCGGGGGATTTGGGGTTTGGGGGCGGATTTTGGGGGTATGGAAAGGTTTTGGGGGGTCTGGAGGGATTTGGGGGTCTGAGAGAGGGTTTGGAGGGGATTTGGGGGGGATTTTGGGGGCTGGGAGGGGTTTGGGGGTAGTTGGGGGTTCTGAGAGGGGTCTGGGAGGGATTTGGGAGGAGTTTCGGGGGGATTTTGTGGGGGGGATTTGGGGTTTGGGGACGAGTTTGGGGGAGTTTGGGGGTCTGGGGGGAATTTGGGGGGTCTGAGAGAGGGTTTGGAGGGGATTTGGGGGGAGTTTCGGGGGGATTTTGGGGGGCACTTGGGGTTTGGGGGGAGTTTGGGGGGGTTTGGGGAGAATTTTGGGGGTATGGGAAAGGTTTTGGGGGGTCTGGAGGGGGATTTGGGAGGGATTTGGGGGATTTTGGGGGTCTGGGGGAATTTGGGATTTTGGGGAGGAGTTTGGGGCGGTTTGGGGGGGTCTAGGGGGAGTTTGGGGGGATTTGGGGTTCGGGGAGGGGTTTGGGGGGGATTTAGGGGGGTTTTGGGGGAGATTTGGGGTGAATTTGGGAGGGGGTTTGGGGGAATTTGGGGGCAAACCGGGGGGATGTGGGGGTGTTTGGGGGATTTGGGGGTCTGGAGGGGTCTTTGTGTACCCTGGACCCCCCCCAAATAACCAGGGCTCCCCCCTAAGCTGCACCAGGTGTGTGGAGGGTCCCAAAATACCCAAAAAATAAAAAAAAAAATCCCCCCAAAATCCCCAAAAATCAGGACGGGACCCCCCCAAACTTTACCCTGGACCCCCCCCCCCAAATAACGGGGACCCCCCAGGCTGCACCAGGTGTGTGGGAGGGTCCCAAAATCCCCAAAAATTAAAAAAAAAAATCTCAAAAATTCCCCAAAAAATTCCCAAAAAAATCTCAAAAAATCCCCAAAAAATCCCGAAAAATCAGGACGGGACCCCCCCCCCAAATAACGGGGACCCCCCCCTCAGGCTGCACCAGGTGTGTGGGAGGGTCTGAAAATCGCAAAAAAGCCCCAAAAAATCACAAAAAATCCCCAAAAATTCCGCAAAAAATCCCAAAAAATCAGGACGGGACCCCCCCAGGCTGCACCAGTTGTGTGGGGGCATCCCAAAATCCCCAAAAATTAAAAGAAAATCTCAAAAATTCCCAAAAAAAACCCCAAAAATCCCCAAAAAATTCCCAAAAAATTCTCAAAAATCCCCAAAAAATCCCCAAAAATCCCCAAAAATCAGGACGGGACCCCCCCCCCCAAATAACGGGGACCCCCTTAAGCTGCACCAGGTGTGTGGGAGGGTCCGAAAATCCGCAAAAAATCACAAAAAATCCTAAAAAATCCGCAAAAATCAGGACGGGACCCCCCAAACTTTACCCTGGACCCCGCCAGGCTGCTCCAGGTGTGTGGGAGGGTCCCAAACTCCGCAAAAAATCGCAAAAAATCCCCAAAAATTCCGCAAAAAATTTCCTAAAAAATCCGCAAAAAATCCCCAAAAAATCGCAAAAAATAAATCCGCAAAAAATCCGCAAAAAACTCAAAAAATCTCAAAAAATCCCCAAAAAATCCCCAAAAAATCCCCAAAAATCAGGACGGGACCCCCCCCCAAATAACGGGGACCCCCCCAGGCTGCACCAGGTGTACTTCGAGGCCCCCTCGTGCGGGGCGGGCCCCCCCGAGCGGGTGTTCCTGGTCGGTGACCACTCCTCGGCCGCTCAGTTCTTCGTCACCGTCGGGGTCGGCTCCTTCCTCTACGCCCCCGCCGCCCTCGGGGGGTACCTGTTCGCCCCCCAGGCCTACCGGGCGGGGGGGCGCGGGCCCCGCATCGTGAGTGGGGGGTTTGGGGGGCGTGGGGCGAAATTTGGGGGGTTTCGAGTGGTTATTGGGGGGTTTGGGGGGTGTTGAAAGGGGGTTTTGGGGGGGTCTTGTGGGGGGTTGGGGGTGGGCGGGATGGGGTTGGGGGTCTCTTGAAGGGGTTTGGGGGAGCTGGGGTGAAATTTGGGGGGGTTTGGGGCAGTTTTGGGGGAGTTTGTGGTGGTTATGGGGGGGTTCGGGGCCGTTTTGGGCAAGTTTGGAGCTGTTATTGAAGGATTTGGGGGTGTTTAAAGGGGGTCTTGGGGGAGAGGTTGGGGGTCTCCTGGAGAGGTTTGGGGGAGCTGGGCTGAAATTTGGGGGGCTTTGGGGCAGTTTTGGGGGGGCTTTTGGGGAGTTTGGGGTGGGTGGGATGGGGTTTGGGGGTCTCTTGGAGGGGTTGGGGGGAGCTGGGGTGAAATTTGAGGGGGTTTGGGGGGGGTGTTGGGGCACTTTTGGGGGAGTTTGTGGTGGTTATGGGGGGGTTTAAGGGGGGTTTAATTGGGATTTTTGGGTTTTTCATCGGGATTTTTGGGTTTTTAACTGGGATTTTTTTTAATTTTATTTTTAATTTATTTTTCATGGTGATTCTGTGTCCCCAGGACCTGGGGGTGACGGCAGCGCTGGCGTTCCTGTGGCTGGTCAGCTCCTGCGCCTGGGCGGCCGCGCTGGCCGAGGTCAAGGCGGCCACGTCGCCCTCGGGGGTGCTGGCCCAGGTCGGGGGGTGCCAACGCCCGGGGGCGCGGTGCCAGGCGCTGGGGGCACCCCGGACCTCGGGGCTCAACACCTCTGTGGTGAGTCTGGGGCTGCAGGGACCCCAAAAACACCAAAAATCCCCCCCAAAAAACCCCCAAATCCACACGAAACTTGGGGCTCAACACCTCCGTGGTGAGTCTGGGGGATGCAGACCTCAAAAACCCCAAAAATCCCCCCCAAAAAACCTCCCCAAAAACCCCAAATTCCTCAACACCTCCGTGGTGAGTCGGGGGCTGCAGACACCCCAAAAATCCCCCCCAAAAAACCCCAAAAATCCCCCCAGAAAACCTCCAAAAAAACCCCGAATGCCCACGAACCTCAGGGCTCAACACCTCCGTGGTGAGTCTGGGGGTGCAGAGACCCCAAAAAATCCCAAAACCCCCCAATAAAACCCCAAAATCCCATAAATAACCCCAAATTCCCCTCAGGTGTTCGGCTTCCTGAACCTGGTGCTGTGGACGGGGAAGCCCAAATGCCCCCCAAACCCCTCCCCAAAATCACCCCAAAATCCCCAAAATTCCCCTATAACCTCCCCCCAAAAAACCCAAAAAAACCCCAAAAAATCCCCCAAAATTCCCCTCAGGTGTTCGGCTTCCTGAACCTGGTGCTGTGGACGGGGAACCCCAAATTCCCTCTAAACCTCCATATCCCCCCCCTAAAAAAAACCCCGAAAAACCCCAAAAATCCTCCAAAACCCCCCCAAAAAATCCCAAAAAACCCCAAAAAATCCCCCAAATTCCCCTCAGGTGTTCGGCTTCCTGAACCTGTGCTGTGGACGGGCAACCTTTGGTTCGTCTTCAAGGAGACCGGCTGGGGGGGCCTGGGGGGCCCGCGCTCCGTCCCCGGGGGGGGTCCCCGAAAAGGCCCCGGCCCCGGAGGGGGGTACGGCCCCCCCGAGGGGGGGTACGGCCAACCCGGGGGGGCTACGGCCAACCTGGGGGGGGCTACCAGCCCGACTACGGCCAGGGCGGGTACGGGGGGCCCCCCTCGGAAGGGGGGTACGGCCAGGGAGCCCCCACCTCCTTCGCCAACCAGATGTAGGGTGAGCGTGGGGGTTGGGGGGGCGGGGGGGGGGGATTTTGGGGGGTTTGGGGGTGGTTTGGGGGGCTGGAGGGGGATTTCGGGGGTTTGAGGGGTATTTGGGGGGGGTTTGAGGGGGTTTAGGGGGGCATTTGGGGGTGGTTTGGGGGATTTGGGGGGTTTGAGGGGGGGATTTCGGGGGGTTTAGTGGGTTTTGAGGGGGTTTAGGGGGGTTTGAGGGGGTTTAGGGGGATTTGGGGGTGGTTTGAGGGGTAAATGGGTGGTTTGAGGGGGGGATTTCGGGGGATTTAAGGGGGTTTAGGGGGGATTTGGGGGGTTTGAGGGGGGATTTCGGGGAGTTTAGTGGGTTTTGAGGGGGTTTAGGGGGATTTGGGGTGGTTTGAGGGGGATTTGGGGGTTTGAGGGGGTATTTGGGGGGGGGGTTGAGGGGGTTTAGAGGGATTTGGGAGTGGTTTGAGGGGGATTTGGGGAGTTTGAGCGGGATTTGGGGGGTTTAGGGGGTTTTGAGGGGGATTTGGGGGGATTTGGGGGGGATTTAGGGGACCTTAGGAGTGTTTGGGCGTTTTGAGGAGAGGTTTGGGAGTGTTTTGGGGGGCGGGTTGAGGGAACTTGAGGGGAGGGTGGTGGGGGTGTATTTGGGGGCTTTGGGGGTGTTTTGGGGGGATTAGGTGGTCTGGCTGTGATTTGGGGTATTCTGGGGAGTGTTTGGGGAGTTTTGGGATCTCCACGGGGAGGTTTTGGGGGTAATTTTGGGGGCAGGGTGGATAAAATTTGGATCCAAGTCCTCCAAGCCGCCAGGGGGCGCCCTGACCCTCGCCCTTCTGGCCTCTCCCCAGGTCCTCCCTCCAGCAGGGGCGCTGTGCCGAAGAGCCGCCCCAAGCGGCGGCGATCGGGGGCGGGGCCTGGGGCTGAGCCACGCCCCCAAGGGGGAGGGGACCGTGGAGTGGGAGGGGCTTGACCCCCCCCCCCCAATAGAACCCCCCCCGCCCCAATGAAACCCCTAAAACTCCCCCAAAACCACCCAAATCCCCCCAAAATCCCCTTCACTGCCCTTCCCCCACCCCACGGCCGTGCCAAAGCCCCCCCCCCCCGGCCGTGCCCCTCCCCCACCTCACGCCCCCTCCCCCCCGTGTCTTTGTGCCGTGATTGTGACGTTTTGGGGGCTCCCCCCCGGCTGCCCCCCTCAATCCCCACCCCCCCAAAAAAAAAAATGTGGGGCAGGGCCGGGGGTGGGGGGCGGGGGCTGAGCCCCCCTGGGACCCCCCCGGAGGGAATAAAAGATAACGGTGACACCGCCAGGGGGGTTCCCAAATATTTTTGGGGGGGGTTGTGCTCTAAATTTGGGGGGTCTTGAAATTGGGGTGTTTGGTTGGGGAACCCCCAAATCTTGGGAAGGGAGGGGTCTGGACCCTAATTTTGTTGGGGTGGGGGTCTTGGGGTTCAGATCTCCTTTTGCGGGGGTGGGTCTGAGGGTGGTGACCCCACATTTGGGGGGTCTCGAGGATGGAGAGCCCACATTTGGGGGGGGTCTGGGGGTTCGGAGCTCATGGGAGGGGTTGGGGGGGGTCGTGGGGTGCTGGGACCCACCAAAACCCCCCTGGGACCGAACCCTTAATAAGGAGTGGGCGTGGTTTGGTGTTGACCACGCCTATATATTCAAATAAGGACATGGGTGGAGTCTCGATGTAACCACGCCCATATATGGACACACCCACACGTTTGGGCGGGAATTCAATCCAAATAAGGCAGTGGGCGGGGTCTGTGGTAGCCACGCCCCCTGCCCTGAGTCATTCCCGGCGCGGCCCCGGCGGAGAAGGTACCGGGACCCCCCAAAAACCCCAAAAAAACCCCAAAAAAGCCCCAAAAACCCAGAACTCAGGGGGAGACCTCCTGGAGTCCACTCCAAGGCCGTGAGGGGACCTCGGGACCGCCAGAAATCCCAAAAAAATCCCAAAACTCGGGAGACGCCCCCTCAGACCCTTCCCCCAGAGCCGTGAGGGGACCTCGAGATCCCCCGGGAACCCCCAAAAACTCAGGGTTAGATCCCCTAAAATCCCTTCTACAGCCTCGACGGGAGCTCGGGAACCCCCAAAACCCTCAAAACTCAGGGGGAGACCCCCTGGAACTTCCCTCAGAGCCGTGAGGGGACCTCGGGACTCCCCCAGGATCTCCCAAACCAACCCGGGACGCCCCAAACCCCCCAAAGATCCCCCAAAAACCCCAAATTTCATAGAGAGACCCCCAGAATCGCCTCCAGAGCTGTGACAGGACCTCGGGACCACCCAACAACCCCAAAAGCCCCGAAAAAAAACTCCGAAACTCAGGGGGAGACCCCCTGGAACCTCACTCAAGAGCCGTGAGGGGAACTCGGGACCCCCCCCCGAAAAATCCCCTAAAAATCCCCCCCAAAAACATCCAAAAAACCCCAAAATTCATGGAGGGATCCCTCCCGAATCGCCCTCAGAGCCCTGAGGGGACCTCGGGACCCCCCGAAAAATCCCCTAAAAATCCCCAAACCCCCAAAATTCATGGAGGGATCCTCCCGAATCGCCCTCAGAGCCGTGAGGGGATCTCGGGACCACCCAAAAACCCCAAAACCCCCGGGGAGACCCCCGGAACTTCCCCCCCCCCCCCCCGCCCGAGCTGTGAGGGGACATCGGGACCCCCAAAATCGAGGGGGGACCCCCCTGGGACACCCCTAAAAACACAGGGGACCCCCCCCCCCAGTGACCCCCGGACCCCCCCTCAGCCATGGAGAGTTTTCGGGGCCTTTCGGACGAGGAGCTGCTGGAGAAGCTCCAGAGCCGGCGCGGGCCCCTGGGTGGGCACTGGGATGGACTGGGAGGGACTGGGGGGAACTGGGAGGGACTGGGTGGGGATTGGGAGGGGATTTGGGGACATTGGGAGAGACTGGGAGGGCTGGGGGGAACTGGGAGGGGGATTGGGAGGGCACTGGGAGGGGATTTGGGGACATTGGGAGGGACTGGGGGGAACTGGGAGGGACTGGGTGGGGATTGGGAGGGGATTTGGGGACATTGGGAGGGACTGGGAGGAAAGGGGTGGGTGGGGGGTAACTGGGAACACTGGTTTGCACTGGGAGGGGTAACTGGGAACACTGGTTTGGACTGGGAGCACTGGGAGGGGTAACTGGGAACACTGGTTTGGACTGGGAGCACTGGGAGGGGTAACTGGGAACACTGGTTTGGACTAGGAGGGAATGGGAAGGTAACTGGGAACACTGGTTTGCACTGGGAGGGGTAACTGGGAACACTGGTTTGGACTGGGAGGGGTAACTGGGAACACTGGTTTGGACTGGGAGCACTGGGAAGGGGTAACTGGGAACACTGGTTTGCACTGGGGAGGGGTAACTGGGAACACTGGTTTGGACTGGGAGCACTGGGAGGGGTAACTGGGAACACTGGTTTGCACTGGGAGCACTGGGCTGACCCCGTGCCTCCCACCTCAGGGCCCCCCGCAAACTCTACGAGAAGAAATTCTACGAGTTCGAGACCCGGCGCTGGAGGAGGGGGGGGGGCGGGTCCGTGGGGAGGGGTTTTGGGGGGTCCTGGGAGGATTTGGGGGGTCCTGTGAAGATTTGAGAGGGTCCTGAGGGGGATTTGGGGGTCCCTGGGGGAAGTTTTGGAGTCCCTGGGAGGATTTGGGGTGGGGTCAGGTCGGGAGGGGGGGTCCCTGGGGGGGGTTTGGAGGGGTCCCTGAGGGATTTGGGGGTCCCTGGGAGGCTTTGGGGGGTCCTGGGGGGGTCTTGGAAGGGTTTAGGGGTCCCTGGCAGGATTTGGGGGGTTTGGGGAGGGGGAGAGTCCATGGGGACGGGGGTCTGGGGAGATTTGGGGGGCCCTGGGGAGTCCCAGAGGAATTTGGGGAGGGGTTTGGGGGGTCCTGGGGGGGTTTGGGGGGGGGTCCAGGTTTTTTTTGGGGGGGTCTCTGCGCCCCCCTCACTCCCCCTGTGTCCCCCCCAGATGATCCCGACAGCGACAGAGCCCCCCCAGAATTTGGGGGGGGGGCGCGAGCGCGGCAACCTGTGAGAAGGAGGAGGGGAGTGGGAGGAAATTTGGGGGGATTTGAGGGAAAATGGAGGGAATTTCGGGGGGATTTTGTGGGAATTTTGAGAGGATTTTAGGAGAAATTTAAGAGAATTTTTGGGGGGAATTTGTGTGGATTTGGGGAGAAATTTTGAGGGAGTTTTAGGGGAAATTTGTGGGAATTTTGGGAAGTTTTTGAGGAGATTTTCGGGGGATTTTGAGGAAATTTTGGGAGAATTTGGGAGAAATTTTGGGGGGGACTTTGAGGGAATTTTAAAGAAATTTTGGGGAAGTTTTGAGGGAACTTTGAACCCATTTTGGGGGAATTTTGTGGGAATTTTGGGTGTGTTTGGGGGAAATTTTGAAGGGAATTTTAGAAGAAATTTAAGGGAATTTTTGGGAGGATTTTGAGGGAATTTGTGGTGGGATTTTAGGGGAAATGTAAGGGAATTTGTGGGGAATTTGTGCGGATTTGGGGGAAAATTTTGAGGGAATTTTAGGAGAAATTTGCGGGAATTTTTTTGGGGGTATTTTGAGGGAATTTGGGGGGGGTTCCTCTCCCCCTGACCCCTCCCTCCCCTCGCCCCCCCCAGATTGTGGAGCGCTCCCCCAGCCCCTCCCCCACCCTGATGGATCACGTGGACAGGTGAGGTGGGGGGAGGGGTCTGGGGGGGCGGGGATTTTGGGGACCCCCCCCAGCCCCCCCTAATTTATTCCCCCCCCCCCATCAGCCCCCTGCGTTTGGAGCCCCGGCAGCCGCTCCGAGCCCCCCCGGGACCCCCCAAAATCTTCGCGGGACCCCCCGAGCCCCCCCCGGGACCTGGGCGCCTCCTCCCCCTCCGAGCCCAACTGGTGGCACTGGGGGTGATCGGGGGGGTCCTGCTGGGGCTGCTGCTGCTGGGGGGGGGCCCTGGCTGAGACCCCCAAAATCCTGCCGGGACCCACCCCCCAAAAAAAAACCCACTCCGAATCTTTGGGGACCCCACCAAAATCCACCCCGAAAACCCTCAGGATGCTCAAATTCTCCCCAAAATCCACCAGTGGCCCTCCCAAGACCCCCAAAATCCCTTTGGAGCCTCCCCGGGATCCCCAAAATTCCCTTTGGGAACCCCCGGGACCTCCAAAATCCCTTTGGGACCCCCCAAAAACCCCAAACCACCCCCTGGAGACCCCCCAAAACTCCCTTGGAACACCCGCAGGACCCCAAAAGCCCCTCGGGACCCACCAAAACCCCCTTGGGACCCCCCAGGACCCCTCACGACGCCCC
>NW_027098964.1:2799535-2866380 GCF_037042795.1 Molothrus aeneus | reverse complement strand
CCCCCCTCAGGCTGCACCAGGTGTGTGGGAGGGTCTGAAAATCGCAAAAAGCCCCCAAAAAATCACAAAAAATCCCCAAAAATTCCGCAAAAAATCCCAAAAAATCAGGACGGGACCCCCCCAGGCTGCACCAGTTGGTGGGGGCATCCCAAAATCCCCAAAAATTAAAAGAAAAATCTCAAAATTCCAAAAAACCCAAAATCCCCAAAAATTCCCAAAAATTCTCAAAAATCCCCAAAAAATCCCCCAAAAAATCCCCAAAAATCAGGACGGGACCCCCCCCCCCCAAATAACGGGGACCCCCTTAAGCTGCACCAGGTGTGTGGGAGGGTCCGAAAATCCGCAAAAAATCACAAAAAATCCTAAAAAATCCGCAAAAATCAGGACGGGACCCCCCAAACTTTACCCTGGACCCCGCCAGGCTGCTCCAGGTGTGTGGGAGGGTCCCAAACTCCGCAAAAAATCGCAAAAATCCCCAAAAATTCCGCAAAAAATTTCCTAAAAAATCCGCAAAAAATCCCCAAAAAATCCGCAAAAAATCCGCAAAAAATCCCAAAAAATCTCAAAAAATCCCCAAAAAAATCCCCAAAAAATCCCCAAAAATCAGGACGGGACCCCCCCCCAAATAACGGGGACCCCCCCAGGCTGCACCAGGTGTACTTCGAGGCCCCCTCGTGCGGGGCGGGCCCCCCCGAGCGGGTGTTCCTGGTCGGTGACCACTCCTCGGCCGCTCAGTTCTTCGTCACCGTCGGGGTCGGCTCCTTCCTCTACGCCCCCGCCGCCCTCGGGGGGTACCTGTTCGCCCCCCAGGCCTACCGGGCGGGGGGCGCGGGCCCCGCATCGTGAGTGGGGGGTTTGGGGGGCGTGGGGCGAAATTTGGGGGGGTTCGAGTGGTTATTGGGGGGTTTGGGGGGTGTTGAAAGGGGGTTTTGGGGGGTCTTGTGGGGGGTTGGGGGTGGGCGGGATGGGGTTTGGGGGTCTCTTGAAGGGGTTTGGGGGGAGCTGGGGTGAAATTTGGGGGGTTTGGGGCAGTTTTGGGGGAGTTTGTGGTGGTTATGGGGGGGGTTCGGGGCCGTTTTGGGCAAGTTTGGAGCTGTTATTGAAGGATTTGGGGGTGTTTAAAGGGGGTCTTGGGGGAGAGGTTGGGGGTCTCCTGGAGAGGTTTGGGGGAGCTGGGCTGAAATTTGGGGGGCTTTGGGGCAGTTTTGGGGGGGCTTTTGGGGAGTTTGGGGTGGGTGGGATGGGGTTTGGGGGTCTCTTGGAGGGGTTGGGGGGAGCTGGGGTGAAATTTGAGGGGGTTTGGGGGGTGTTGGGGCACTTTTTGGGGGAGTTTGTGGTGGTTATGGGGGGGTTTAAGGGGGTTTAATTGGGATTTTTGGGTTTTTCATCGGGATTTTTGGGTTTTAACTGGGATTTTTTTTAATTTTATTTTTAATTTATTTTTCATGGTGATTCTGTGTCCCCAGGACCTGGGGGTGACGGCAGCGCTGGCGTTCCTGTGGCTGGTCAGCTCCTGCGCCTGGGCGGCCGCGCTGGCCGAGGTCAAGGCGGCCACGTCGCCCTCGGGGGTGCTGGCCCAGGTCGGGGGGTGCCAACGCCCGGGGGCGCGGTGCCAGGCGCTGGGGGCACCCCGGACCTCGGGGCTCAACACCTCCGTGGTGAGTCTGGGGCTGCAGGGACCCCAAAAACACCAAAAATCCCCCCCAAAAAACCCCCAAATCCACACGAAACTTGGGGCTCAACACCTCCGTGGTGAGTCTGGGGTGCAGAGACCCCAAAAACCCCAAAAATCCCCCCAAAAAACCTCCCCCAAAACCCCAAATTCCTCAACACCTCCATGGTGAGTCTGGGGGTGCAGAGACCCCAAAAACACCAAAAATCCCCCCCCAAAAACCCCAAAAATCCCCCCTAAAAACCTCCAAAAAACCCCGAATGCCCACGAACCTCAGGGTTCAACACCTCCGTGGTGAGTCTGGGGGTGCAGAGACCCCAAAAACACCAAAAATCCCCCCCAAAAAACCCCCAAATCCACACGAAACTTGGGGCTCAACACCTCCGTGGTGAGTCTGGGGATGCAGACCTCAAAAACCCCAAAAATCCCCCCCAAAAAACCTCCCCAAAAACCCCAAATTCCTCAACACCTCCGTGGTGAGTCGGGGGCTGCAGACACCCAAAAATCCCCCCCAAAAAACCCCAAAAATCCCCCCAGAAAACCTCCAAAAAAACCCCGAATGCCCACGAACCTCAGGGCTCAACACCTCCGTGGTGAGTCTGGGGGTGCAGAGACCCCAAAAAATCCCAAAACCCCCATAAAACCCCAAAAATCCCCATAAATAACCCCAAATTCCCCTCAGGTGTTCGGCTTCCTGAACCTGGTGCTGTGGACGGGGAAGCCCAAATGCCCCCCAAACCCCTCCCCAAAATCACCCCAAAATCCCCAAAATTCCCCTATAACCTCCCCCCAAAAAACCCAAAAAAACCCCAAAAAATCCCCCAAAATCCCCTCAGGTGTTCGGCTTCCTGAACCTGGTGCTGTGGACGGGGAACCCCAAATTCCCTCTAAACCTCCATATCCCCCCCCTAAAAAAACCCCGAAAAACCCCAAAAATCCTCCAAAACCCCCCCAAAAAATCCCAAAAAACCCCAAAAAATCCCCCAAATTCCCCTCAGGTGTTCGGCTTCCTGAACCTGGTGCTGTGGACGGGCAACCTTTGGTTCGTCTTCAAGGAGACCGGCTGGGGGGGCCTGGGGGCCCCGCGCTCCGCCCCCGGGGGGGGTCCCCCGAAAAGGCCCCGGCCCGGAGGGGGGGTACGGCCCCCCCGAGGGGGGGTACGGCCAACCCGGGGGGGGCTACGGCCAACCTGGGGGGGGCTACCAGCCCGACTACGGCCAGGGCGGGTACGGGGGGCCCCCCTCGGAAGGGGGGTACGGCCAGGGAGCCCCCACCTCCTTCGCCAACCAGATGTAGGGTGAGCGTGGGGGTTGGGGGGGCGGGGGGGGGGGGATTTTGGGGGGTTTGGGGGTGGTTTGGGGGGCTGGAGGGGATTTCGGGGGGTTTGAGGGGTATTTTGGGGGGGTTTGAGGGGGTTTAGGGGGGCATTTGGGGGTGGTTTGGGGGGATTTGGGGGGTTTGAGGGGGGGATTTCGGGGGGTTTGAGGGGGTATTTGGGGGGGTTTTGAGGGGGTTTAGGGGGGCATTTGGGGGGTTTGAGGGGGGATTTCGGGGGGTTTAGTGGGTTTTGTGGGGGTTTAGGGGGATTTGGGGGTGGTTTGAGGGGGATTTGGGGAGTTTGAGGGGGATTTGGGGGGTTTAGGGGGTTTTGAGGGGGTTTAGGGGGGTTTGAGGGGGTTTAGGGGGATTTGGGGGTGGTTTGAGGGGTAAATGGGTGGTTTGAGGGGGGGATTTCGGGGGATTTAAGGGGGTTTACGGGGGGATTTGGGGGGTTTGAGGGGGGATTTCGGGGAGTTTAGTGGGTTTTGAGGGGGTTTAGGGGGATTTGGGGTGGTTTGAGGGGGATTTGGGGGGTTTGAGGGGGTATTTGGGGGGGGGTTGAGGGGGTTTAGAGGGATTTGGGAGTGGTTTGAGGGGGATTTGGGGAGTTTGAGCGGGATTTGGGGGGTTTAGGGGGTTTTGAGGGGGTTTAGGGGGATTTGGGGGGGATTTAGGGGACCTTAGGAGTGTTTGGGGGTTTTGAGGAGAGGTTTGGGAGTGTTTGAGGGGTTTTGGGGGGGCGGGTTGAGGGAATTTGAGGGGAGGGTGGTGGGGGTGTATTTGGGGGCTTTGGGGGTGTTTTGGGGGGAGGTTTGGTGGGTTTAGGTGGTCTGGCTGTGATTTGGGGTATTCTGGGGAGGGTTTGGGGAGTTTTGGGATCTCCACGGGGAGGTTTTGGGGGTAATTTTGGGGGCAGGGTGGATAAAATTTGGATCCAAGTCCTCCAAGCCGCCAGGGGGCGCCCTGACCCTCGCCCTTTCTGGCCTCTCCCCAGGTCCTCCCCTCCAGCAGGGGGCGCTGTGCCGAAGAGCCGCCCCAAGCGGCGGCGATCGGGGGCGGGGCCTGGGGCTGAGCCACGCCCCCAAGGGGGAGGGGACCGTGGAGTGGGAGGGGCTTGACCCCCCCCCCAATAGAACCCCCCCCGCCCCAATGAAACCCCTAAAACTCCCCCAAAACCACCCAAATCCCCCCAAAATCCCCTTCACTGCCCTTCCCCCACCCCACGGCCGTGCCAAAGCCCCCCCCCCCCGGCCGTGCCCCTCCCCCACCTCACGCCCCCTCCCCCCCGTGTCTTTGTGCCGTGATTGTGACGTTTTGGGGGCTCCCCCCCGGCTGCCCCCCCTCAATCCCCACCCCCCCAAAAAAACAAATGTGGGGCAGGGCCGGGGGTGGGGGCGGGGGCTGAGCCCCCCCTGGGACCCCCCCGGAGGGAATAAAAGATAACGGTGACACCGCCAGGGGGGGTTCCCAAATATTTTTGGGGGGGGGTTGTGCTCTAAATTTGGGGGGGTCTTGAAATTGGGGTGTTTGGTTGGGGAACCCCCAAATCTTGGGAAGGGAGGGGTCTGGACCCTAATTTTGTTGGGGTGGGGGTCTTGGGGTTCAGATCTCCTTTTGCGGGGGTGGGTCTGAGGGTGGTGACCCCACATTTGGGGGGTCTCGAGGATGGAGAGCCCACATTTGGGGGGGGTCTGGGGGTTCGGAGCTCATGGGAGGGGTTGGGGGGGGTCGTGGGGTGCTGGGACCCACCAAAACCCCCCTGGGACCGAACCCTTAATAAGGAGTGGGCGTGGTTTGGTGTTGACCACGCCTATATATTCAAATAAGGACATGGGTGGAGTCTCGATGTAACCACGCCCATATATGGACACACCCACACGTTTGGGCGGGAATTCAATCCAAATAAGGCAGTGGGCGGGGTCTGTGGTAGCCACGCCCCCTGCCCTGAGTCATTCCCGGCGCGGCCCCGGCGGAGAAGGTACCGGGACCCCCCAAAAACCCCCAAAAAACCCCAAAAAAGCCCCAAAAACCCAGAACTCAGGGGGAGACCTCCTGGAGTCCACTCCAAGGCTGTGAGGGGACCTCGGGACCGCCAGAAATCCCAAAAAAATCCCAAAACTCGGGAGACGCCCCCTCAGACCCTTCCCCCAGAGCCGTGAGGGGACCTCGAGATCCCCCGGGAACCCCCAAAAACTCAGGGTTAGATCCCCTAAAATCCCTTCTACAGCCTCGACGGGAGCTCGGGAACCCCCAAAACCCTCAAAACTCAGGGGGAGACCCCCTGGAACTTCCCTCAGAGCCGTGAGGGGACCTCGGGACTCCCCCAGGATCTCCCAAACCAACCCGGGACGCCCCAAAACCCCCCAAAGATCCCCCAAAAACCCCAAATTTCATAGAGAGACCCCCAGAATCGCCTCCAGAGCTGTGACAGGACCTCGGGACCACCCAACAACCCCAAAAGCCCCGAAAAAAAACTCCGAAACTCAGGGGGAGACCCCCTGGAACCTCACTCAAGAGCCGTGAGGGGAACTCGGGACCCCCCCCCGAAAAATCCCCTAAAAATCCCCCCCAAAAACATCCAAAAAACCCCAAAATTCATGGAGGGATCCCTCCCGAATCGCCCTCAGAGCCCTGAGGGGACCTCGGGACCCCCCGAAAAATCCCCTAAAAATCCCCAAACCCCCAAAATTCATGGAGGGATCCCTCCCGAATCGCCCTCAGAGCCGTGAGGGGATCTCGGGACCACCCAAAAACCCCAAAACCCCCGGGGAGACCCCCGGAACTTCCCCCCCCCCCCCCGCCCGAGCTGTGAGGGGACATCGGGACCCCCAAAATCGAGGGGGGACCCCCCTGGGACACCCCTAAAAACACAGGGGACCCCCCCCCCCAGTGACCCCCGGACCCCCCCTCAGCCATGGAGAGTTTTCGGGGCCTTTCGGACGAGGAGCTGCTGGAGAAGCTCCAGAGCCGGCGCGGGCCCCTGGGTGGGCACTGGGATGGACTGGGAGGGACTGGGGGGAACTGGGAGGGACTGGGTGGGGATTGGGAGGGGATTTGGGGACATTGGGAGAGACTGGGAGGGCTGGGGGGAACTGGGAGGGGATTGGGAGGGCACTGGGAGGGGATTTGGGGACATTGGGAGGGACTGGGGGGAACTGGGAGGGACTGGGTGGGGATTGGGAGGGGATTTGGGGACATTGGGAGGGACTGGGAGGAAAGGGGTGGGTGGGGGGTAACTGGGAACACTGGTTTGCACTGGGAGGGGTAACTGGGAACACTGGTTTGGACTGGGAGCACTGGGAGGGGTAACTGGGAACACTGGTTTGGACTGGGAGCACTGGGAGGGGTAACTGGGAACACTGGTTTGGACTAGGAGGGAATGGGAAGGGTAACTGGGAACACTGGTTTGCACTGGGAGGGGTAACTGGGAACACTGGTTTGGACTGGGAGGGGTAACTGGGAACAGTGGTTTGGACTGGGAGCACTGGGAGGGGTAACTGGGAACACTGGTTTGCACTGGGAGGGGTAACTGGGAACACTGGTTTGGACTGGGAGCACTGGGAGGGGTAACTGGGAACACTGGTTTGGACTGGGAGGGGTAACTGGGAACACTGGTTTGGACTGGGAGCACTGGGAGGGGTAACTGGGAACACTGGTTTGGACTGGGAGCACTGGGAGGGGTAACTGGGAACACTGGTTTGGACTGGGAGCACTGGGAGGGGTAACTGGGAACACTGGTTTGCACTGGGAGCACTGGGCTGACCCCGTGCCTCCCACCTCAGGGCCCCCCCGCAAACTCTACGAGAAGAAATTCTACGAGTTCGAGACCCGGCGCTGGAGGAGGGGGGGGGCGGGTCCGTGGGGAGGGGTTTTGGGGGGTCCTGGGAGGATTTGGGGGGTCCTGTGAAGATTTGAGGGGGTCCTGAGGGGGATTTGGGGGTCCCTGGGGGAAGTTTTGGAGTCCCTGGGAGGATTTGGGGTGGGGTCAGGTCGGGAGGGGGGGTCCCTGGGGGGGGTTTGGAGGGGTCCCTGAGGGATTTGGGGGTCCCTGGGAGGCTTTGGGGGGTCCTGGGGGGGTCTTGGAAGGGTTTAGGGGTCCCTGGCAGGATTTGGGGGGGTTTGGGGAGGGGGAGAGTCCATGGGGAGGGGGGTCTGGGGAGATTTGGGGGGCCCTGGGGAGTCCCAGAGGAATTTGGGGAGGGGTTTGGGGGGTCCTGGGGGGGTTTGGGGGGGTCCAGGTTTTTTTTGGGGGGGTCTCTGCGCCCCCCTCACTCCCCCTGTGTCCCCCCCAGATGATCCCGACAGCGACAGAGCCCCCCCAGAATTTGGGGGGGGGGCGCGAGCGCGGCAACCTGTGAGAAGGAGGAGGGGAGTGGGAGGAAATTTGGGGGGATTTGAGGGAAAATGGAGGGAATTTCGGGGGGATTTTGTGGGAATTTTGAGAGGATTTTAGGAGAAATTTAAGAGAATTTTTGGGGGGAATTTGTGTGGATTTGGGGAGAAATTTTGAGGGAGTTTTAGGGGAAATTTGTGGGAATTTTGGGAAGTTTTTGAGGAGATTTTCGGGGGATTTTGAGGAAATTTTGGGAGAATTTGGGAGAAATTTTGGGGGGGACTTTGAGGGAATTTTAAAGAAATTTTGGGGAAGTTTTGAGGGAACTTTGAACCCATTTTGGGGGAATTTTGTGGGAATTTTGGGTGTGTTTGGGGGAAATTTTGAAGGGAATTTTAGAAGAAATTTAAGGGAATTTTTGGGAGGATTTTGAGGGAATTTGTGGTGGGATTTTAGGGGAAATGTAAGGGAATTTGTGGGGAATTTGTGCGGATTTGGGGGAAAATTTTGAGGGAATTTTAGGAGAAATTTGCGGGAATTTTTTTGGGGGTATTTTGAGGGAATTTGGGGGGGGTTCCTCTCCCCCTGACCCCTCCCTCCCCTCGCCCCCCCCAGATTGTGGAGCGCTCCCCCAGCCCCTCCCCCACCCTGATGGATCACGTGGACAGGTGAGGTGGGGGGAGGGGTCTGGGGGGGCGGGGATTTTGGGGACCCCCCCCAGCCCCCCCTAATTTATTCCCCCCCCCCCATCAGCCCCCTGCGTTTGGAGCCCCGGCAGCCGCTCCGAGCCCCCCCGGGACCCCCCAAAATCTTCGCGGGACCCCCCGAGCCCCCCCCGGGACCTGGGCGCCTCCTCCCCCTCCGAGCCCAACTGGTGGCACTGGGGGTGATCGGGGGGGTCCTGCTGGGGCTGCTGCTGCTGGGGGGGGGCCCTGGCTGAGACCCCCAAAATCCTGCCGGGACCCACCCCCCAAAAAAAAACCCACTCCGAATCTTTGGGGACCCCACCAAAATCCACCCCGAAAACCCTCAGGATGCTCAAATTCTCCCCAAAATCCACCAGTGGCCCTCCCAAGACCCCCAAAATCCCTTTGGAGCCTCCCCGGGATCCCCAAAATTCCCTTTGGGAACCCCCGGGACCTCCAAAATCCCTTTGGGACCCCCCAAAAACCCCAAACCACCCCCTGGAGACCCCCCAAAACTCCCTTGGAACACCCGCAGGACCCCAAAAGCCCCTCGGGACCCACCAAAACCCCCTTGGGACCCCCCAGGACCCCTCACGACGCCCCCCCACATTCGGGGGGTTCCGGCCGCCCCCCAATAAATGCATTAAACGAGTCCAGAGCTATCAATCAATCAATGCTGTGGGCGGGGCAAACGGTGAGGGCGGGACAATGATTGGCTGTGGTATAAGGTGGGGGCGTGGCTACGGGTGGGGGATGAACCATTAGCGTTAAGGGGTGGGCAGGTGTGGGCGGTGCCACTCCGAAAGGCGTGGCCTCGTTTTCAATCCCATTAACTTCACTAATGATTCAATTAATTACAATTAATTTTACCCGCTTCAACGATCTCATTCTAGTTGGTTAAATTTATTATTACATTTATTTTTAAATTTCTTATTAAATTTTCCCGGGTGAGGCGGGGAAAATGGCGGGCAAACGTGACGTCACATCCTATTTTCCCGCCTCTCTCTCTGATTGGTCGCTCCCTGAGCGAGTGGGCGTGGCTTCCCCTGTTTCTTCCGGTTTGGGCGGGGGCGACAGCTGAGGGTGAGGGCCGTGGGGGAGGGGCGGCTCCGGGGCGGTTTTTTGGGGGGGGTCCTGAGGGGATTTTGGGGGTCCCGGTGCCCCAAACCGGGTCCCCATCGCTGCCCGTGCCCCCCTCAGGCCGCCATGAGCCTGCAGTGGACGGCGGTGGCCACGTTCCTGTACGCGGAGGTGTTTTTGGTGCTGCTGCTCTGCGTCCCCTTCGTGTCCCCGGCCAGGTGAGGGGAGCGGGGGGCGGCTAAAAGTGGGGAGGGGTCCCTAAAAGTGAGGGGGGGGGTCCCTAAAAGGAGGGAGTCCCTAAACGTGGGGAAGGGTCCCTAAAGGTGAGGAAGGGTCTCTAAATGTGGAGAGGGGGTCGCTATAAAGAGCGGGGTCCCCAAGTGTGGGGAGGGGTCCCTGAGGGTCGAATTTGGGGGGGTCTCTGAGGGATAAAATGGGGTGGGGGCCCTTTGGGGGGGGGGGGGTCCTGTGGGATTGGAGATTTCTTGAGGGAATTTTGGAGTGTCCTGGGGAGGTTCCCTAAAATTTGGGGGGTCCTGGGGGGGTTCCCTAAAATTTGGGGGGGTCCTGGCGGGGGGAATACCCTGAAATTTGGGGGGTCCTGGGGAGTTTTTGGGAGTCCTGGGGGGGGGTCGCAGTTTGTGCCCTCCCCCCTACATAAAAGCAAAAAAATTCATTAAAAAAAGAAAATTTTCTTTCCTTTTTCACGACCCTGGAACTGAAAATTTTGTTTTAAAAAATTGGGGAGTCCTGGCGGGGGATTCCCTGAAATTTGGGGGATTTTGGGGGGGTCCCCAATTTGTGCTCCCCCCCCCCTCAGATGGCAGAAAATTTTCCGCTCCCGCCTGGTGGGGCTGGTGGTGTCCTATGGGAACTCCTTCTTCATCGTACTCATCGTCATCCTCGTGCTGCTGCTGCTCGGTGGGCACGGGGCATTTTTAGGGAAAATTTGGGGGGGATTTGGGGAAAATTTGGGTGAATTTTGGGGGCAATTTGGGTGGATTTTTTGGAGGGGTTTTAGGTGGGTTTTGGGGTGGATTCGGGGGAAATTTGAGTGGGTTTTAGGGAACTTTGGGTGAATTTTTTGGGGGAATTTTGGGTGGATTTGGAGAGAATTTTGGGGGAAGCTTGGGGAGATTTTTGGGATTTGGGGGGATTTTTGAGGGAAATTTGGGTGAATTTGGGGGAACGTTGGGTGATTTTTTGGGGAATTTTGGATGGATTTTGAGGGGATTTGAGGGAATTTTGAGAGAGAATTTAGGTGGATTTGGGGGGACTACAGGTGAATTTTTTGGGGGGCAATTTTGGGTAGATCTGGAGAGAATTTTGGGGTAATTTGGGGAGGTTTTTTGGGGAATTTTGGGTGGATTTTGAGGAGATTTTGATGCCTCTGTGCGAGGGCTGCCCCAGCGTATCCAGGCAGATTTGGGGTGCCTCCGGGTGGATTTTGGGGGGTGTCTCTGGGGGTTTCCCCCCCTGCTGACCCCCCCTGTCCCCCCAGATGCCCTGAGGGAGACCCGTAGGTACAACGTGGGGGACAAGGAGGCTCTGGGCACCAGCCCGGCCGCGCTGGAGCACTTCCACATGAAACTGTTCCGTGCCCAGAGGAACCTGTACCTGGCTGGCTTTGCCCTGCTGCTCTCCTTGTGAGCCTGGGGGGGATTTGGGGGGCCCTGGATACAATTTGGGGGGTCCCAGACACAATCTGGGGGGTTTGGGGGTGACCTCCTAACCCTGATCTTGGCCTAGGCTGCACTCGAAGCCTCCAGACAGGCCTCACACAGGCCCAAAGAGCTCGGGGGGGGGATTCAGGGGGGTTTGTGAGGTCTCTGACCCAAATTTGGGGGTCCCTCACCTCAATTTGAGGCTCTCTCACCCCAGTTTTGGGTTCCTGACCCCCATTTGTGCCCCCCAACTCCTGAGGTGCCTCCGGGCCCTGATCTCGGCCTAGGCCGCACTCGAGGCCTCCAGCCAGGCCTCAGCCCAGCAGGTCCAGGGAGCTCAGGGGGGGCTCTGGGTGATCCAGGGGAGTCTCTAACCCCAATTTGGGGGTCCTTGACCCCAATTTGGGGGGTCCTTCATCCCAAATTTGTCCCTTCAACTCCTGAGGCGCCTCTGGGCCCTGATCTCGGCCTAGGCCGCACTCGAGGCCTCCAGCCAGGCCTCAGCCTAACAGGCCCCAGGAGCTCAGGGGGGGCGCTGGGTGACCCCAGGGGGATCCCTAAGCCAAATTTGGGGTCCCTCACCCCCATTTTTGTCCCACTCAGCCTCCTGAGGCGCCTGGTGACGCTGATCTCGGCCCAGGCTGCCCTGGGTGCCTCCAGCCAAGCGTTCCGCAAGCAGGCCGAGGGCGCCAGCCAGGCCGCACGGCAGTACCTGGAGGACAACGACGCCCTCAGGAAGGTACAGGCTGCCCTAAAACACCTGGAAACAACCCCAAAAAACACCTGGAAACAACCCCAAAACCACCTGGAAACAACCCCAAAAAACACCCCAAAAACCACCTGAAAACAACCCCAAAAACCACCTGGAAACAATCCCAAAAAACACCTGAAAACAACCCCAAAAAACACCTGAAAACAACCCCAAAAAACATCTGGAAACAACCCCAAAAAACACCTGAAAACAACCCCAAAAACCACCTGGAAACAACCCCCAAACCACCTGAAAACAACCCCAAAAACCACCTGGAAACAACCCCAAAACCACCTGGAAACAACCCCCAAACCACCTGAAAACAAGCCCAAAAACACCTGGAAACAACCCCAAAAAACACCTGGAAACAACCCCAAAAAAACACCTGGAAACAACCCCAAAAAACTCCTGAAAACAACCCCAAAGAACACCTGAAAATAACCCCAAAACCACCTGGAAACAACGCCAAAAACCACCTGAAAACAACCCCAAAACCACCTGAAAACAACCCCAAAAAACACCCCAAAAAACACCTGAAAACAACCCCAAAAACCACCTGGAAACAACCCCAAAAAACACCTGAAAACAACCCCAGAAACCACCTGGAAACAACCCCAAAACCACCTGAAAACAACCCCAAAAAACACCTGGAAACAACCCCAAAAACCACCCCAAAAACCACCTGGAAACAACCCCAAAAACCACCTGGAAACAACCCCAAAAACACCTGGGATACCTAAAAACACCTGGGATCCCCTAAAACCAAAAAAATCAGAATAAACTGCCCCCAAAAAATCAGAATAAACTGCCCCCAAAAAATAGGATAAGTCGCTCAAAAAAATCAGGATAAACTCCCAAAAAAACCTAAAAAAATTGGAATAAACCCCCAAAAACCCCTAAAAAATCAGGATAAAACCCCAACCCCCTGATTTAACCCCTCAGATCCCCCCAAAACCCTGAATCCCCCCCCTTTTTTGTGCCCCTCAGCAACTGAAGGAGTCTGGGGGGGCCCCGTCCCCCACCCGGGACGAGAACGAGACCCTCAAGGCCAAGGTGGAGTCACTGAAGGAGGAGCTGGAGCTCAGCAAAAAGGGTAAGGGGGGAAATTTGGGGATTTTTGGGGGGTTAAAGTGGAATTTTGGGGATTTTTGAGGAGTTTAAAGGGGAATTTTAGGGGGATCTGAAGGGCTTAAAGGGGAATTTTGAGGGGGTTAAAGGAGAATTTTGGGAGGTCTGAGAAAGTTAAAGAGGGATTTTGGGGGGAAAATTTGTGAATTTAGGGTGGTTTGGGATGGTTGATGAGGAATTTTTGGGATTTAAAGGGGATTTGGGGGGTCTGAGAAAGTTAAAGAGGGATTTTGGGGGAATTTTGGGGGAGTCTGGGAGGGGTTAAGGAAGAATTTGGGGGCATTTGAGGTGACCTTGAGCTCCCCAAAAATGGGGGGGTCTGGAGGATTTGGGGGTGTCAGAAGGGGTTTGGAGGGGGTCAGAAAAAATTCCAAAAATTCCCCAAAATCCCCAAAATTTCCCCCAAAATCCCCCCAGCTCTGGAGAAGGCCGAGAGCGAGGTGCAGGCCATGAGGCGCCAGGCCCAGGGCCTGACCCGCGAGTACGATCGGCTGCTGGAGGAGCACGCCAGGCTGCAGGTACCCCAAAACACCCCCAAACCACCCCAAAAAATACCTCAGACCCCACCCCAAAATACCCCAAAAAAACACCCCAAACCCCCTCCCAAAATGCCCCAAAAAACACCCCCAAAATACCCCAAAAAATACCTCAGACCCCACCCCAAAACACCCCCAAACCACCCCAAAAAATACCTCAGACCCCACCCTAAAATACCCACAAACCACCCCAAAAAATACCTCAAACCCCACCCCAAAATACCCCCAAACCACCCCAAAAAATACCTCAGACCCCACCCCAAAATACCCCAAAAAAACACCCCAAACCCCCTCCCAAAATGCCCCAAAAAACACCTCCAAAATACCCCAAAAAATACCTCAAACCCCACCCCAAAATACCCCCAAACCACCGCAAAAAATACCTCAGACCCCACCCCAAAACACCCCCAAACCACCCCAAAAAATACCTCAGACCCCACCCCAAAACACCCCCAAACCACCCCAAAAAATACCTCAGACCCCACCCCAAAATACCCCAAAAAACACCCCAAAAAAACACCCCAAACCCCCTCCCAAAATGCCCCAAAAACCATCCCCAAAATACCCCAAAGCACCCAAAAAATACCCCCAAAATACCTCAAAACATGCCAAAATACCCCAGAAACCCCCAAAATAAATACCCCCAAAAATACCATGACACACACCAAAAATACTCCCGAAAAAATACCCCCAAAATACCCCAAAAAACCCCAAAACCCCCAAAATGAATACTCCCAAAAATACCATAAAACACCCCAAAAATACTCCCAAAACAACCCAAAAATACCACAAAATGCACCCCAAAATACCACAACCCACCCCCAAAAATAGCCTCCAAAATGCCACAAAAATATCCCTCAAAAGATCCCAAAATACACCCCAAAAATACCTCACAATAACCCAAAATACCTCAAAAAATATATCCCAAAAATACCCTCCAAAAAACCCCAAAACCCCCCAAAAATACCATAAAAATACTGCCCAAAACACCCCAAGATACCCCTCAAAATACCATAAAACACCCCCAAAAATACCACAAAATTCACCCCAAAATACCCCTGCGGACCCCAGTAATACCCCCAAAAAAATATCCTGAGGGGACCCCCAAAATCCCCCCCCAAGAATTCCCCAAATCCCTTTGGGGACCCCCCAAAATCTCCTCCAGGACCCCCCAGACCCCCTCTGTGGGTCCCCCTAAATTCCCTGATCCCCCCCAGTGCACCCCAAAACCCCCTCGGGACCCCCAATATCCTCTCCAGGAGCCCCCCAAACCCTTCCCAACCCCCAAATCCCCCCCAGTGCACCCTAAAACCCCCTCGGGACCCCCAAAACCTCCCCTCAATTCCCCCCTTTGCCCCCCCCAGGCCGCCCACGACGGACCCCGGGACAAGAAGGAGGAGTGAGGGGCGGGGCCACGCCGAGACACGCCCACAAACAGCTTCAGACCACGCCCACAACGGTTGTAAACCCCGCCCCTGGGACCAGGCCACGCCTCCAAAAGCATCTTCCGGACCAAGCCCCGCCCTCATGACAAGGCCACGCCCTCAACACCATATTTGGGGGGGTCCTGGTGTCATTTTTGGGACCTTTCACCCTTTTTTTGGGGTCCAAATCTCATTTTTCGGGGGGTCCAAGCCTCGTTTTGGGGAGGCTGAACCCCCCTTTTGTCCCTCCCTCTTCCCAGGGGGTTTTTTGGGGGGCAATGGGGACCCCTCTCCTTTTTTCTGCTTCAATAAAATCACCTCGGGTTGGGACTAGGTTGGTTTTGGGGCCCAAAATTCCCCACCCTGGGACCCCCAAATTTCCCCCCTAAGACCCCAAATTCCATCTTGGGACCTCCCAAATCCTCCCTGGGACCCCAAAATCCCCTGTGGGACCCCAAGAGACCCCCGAGGTTCCACCTTCTTTTATTGGCACCGTGCACAGTTGGGGGGGCTCAGTGGGGGCAGGACCCCTCTCTATGGGGCAGGACCCCTCTCTATGGGGCAGGGGCTCCACCAGGGATCCCCAATTTTGGGGCAAGACCCCCAATTTTTGGGGTAAAATCCCCCTTTATGGGGCAGGAGAGCCTTGCTATGGGGCACAACCCCGAGTTGTGGGGAAGAACCCCAAGTTACGGGGTAGGACCCCCCAGTTATGGGGTAGAACCCCCCAGTTATGGGGTAGAACCCCCCAGTTATGGGGCGGGGTGCAGGGTCCGGGCGTGGCCCCGCAGAGCCTCGAATTCCCGCTGGACAAAATCGGTCAGAGCCTTACGGAGCTCAACCTGTGGGGCAGAGACACCGAGCTGTGGGGCTGGGATCCAGGGATTTATGGGATCTATGGGGCACAGACACCGAGCTGTGGGGCTGGGATCCAGGGATTTATGGGGTCTATGGGGCAGAGACACCGAGCTGTGGGGCTGGGAAAGGGATTTATGGGATCTATGGGGCAGAGACACCGAGCTGTGGGGCTGGGAAAGGGATTTATGGGATCTATGGGGCACAGACACCGAGCTGTGGGGCTGGGATCCAGGGATTTATGGGATCTATGGGGCACAGACACCGAGCTGTGGGGCCGGGATCCAGGGATTTATGGGATCTATGGGGCACAGACACCGAGCTGTGGGGCTGGGATCCAGGGATTTATGGGATTGGGAAAGGGACCCCATGGACCTGTGGGGCTGGGATCCAGGGATCTATGGGGCTGAGAAAAGGAAGCCATGGATCTGTGGGGCTGGGATCCAGGGGTTTATGGGGCAGGGATCCCCAGATTTATAGAGCTGGGATCCAGGGATTTATGGGGCTCGGATCCATGGATTTATGGGGCTGGGACCCACAGATCTCTGGGGCAGAACCCCCAAATCCCGAGGTAAGAACTCCCCAAATCTCAGGATCCAAACCCCCCCAAACCTCTGGGTCAGAACCCCCAAAATCTCTGGGTCAAACCCCAAATCTCGAGGTCAAAATCCCCAAATCCCGGGGTCAGAACTCCCTAAATCTATGGGTCAGACCCCAAATTTCTGGGGCAAACCCCAATTCTATGGGGTAAACCGTAAATCTTGGGGTCAGACCCCCCCAAATCCCAGAGTCAAACCCCCAAATTTCGGGTCAGAACCCCCAAATCTCAGGGTCAAAATCCCCAAATCTTGGGGTCAAATCCCAAATCTTGGGGTCAGACCCCCCCCAAATGTGGGGGTCCCACCCCACACCCACCGTGGGGGTCCCCTCGCTGCGCAGCCGCTCCAGGAGGGGTCGGGCGCTGAACGGGCGCCCCACGACCACCGTGATGTGCTGGGGGGGAAATGGGGTCAGTGGGAGCAGGGACCCCAAAACCCACCCTGAGACCCCCAAAATCCACCCTGAGACCCCCAAAACCCACCCTGAGACCCCCAAAATGCACCCTGAAACCACCAGAATCCACCCTGAGACCCCCAAATCCACCCTGAGACCCCCAAATCCACCCTGAAACCCCCAAAACCCACCCTGAGACCCCCAAAATGCACCCTGAGACCCCCAAAATGCACCCTGAAACCCTCAAAATCCACCCTGAAACCCCCAAATCCACCCTGAGACCCCCAGAATCCCACAGAGATCCCAAAAATCCCCATAGAGATCCCAAAATCTCCTCATAGACCCCCAAAAAACCCCCCCCAAATGTCACTCAGAGACCCCAAAATCCCCTCAGAAATCCTAAATCCCCCACAGACCCCAAAACCCCCCTGAGGCCCCCCCAAAACCCCTCCCAGAGACCCCAAAACCCCTCCCAGAGACCCCAAAACATCCCACAGAGCCCCCCCAAAAAATACCCAGAGATGGCAAAAACATCCTAAAAAATCCCCCAGAGATCCCAAAAAAAAAACCCCAGAGACCCCAAAATCCCCTCAGAGACCCCCCCAAATGAACCCCAGAGACCCCAAAACTCCCCCAGAGACCCCAAAAGTGCCCCCAGCCCCCCCATTTCCCCTCACCTGCCCCACCCGGGGCACGTAGGGCCGATGGTTGGGGAGGACATCGCTCATCCCTGGGGGGGTGGGAACACAAAATGAGGGGGGGGCACAACCGTGGGACCCCTCCCCAAAATCAGAACCAAACCCACCAACATCCCTGACCCCCCCATGGTCACAAAATCTCCCCTGGTGACCCCAAAATCTTCGAGGTCACAGCCCAAAATCATCTGGGACAGAATAAAAACCCCTCGGGACCCCCCCAAAAACCCCTCGGGACCCCCCAAAACATCCCCAAAAACCCCTCGGGACCCCCCAAACCACCCTAAAACCTCCCCAAACCCTCCTGGGACCCCCCAAAATCTTCCTCTGTGCCCCACCCCAGTCACCCCAAGACCCCAAAATTCCCCCAGACCCCTCCCCAAAACCCCCCTGGTGTTCCCCCAAAACCCCAAGACCCCCAAGCCCCCCTAAACCCCTCAGTGCCCCCACAAGCCCCCCTGGGACCCCCCAAAATCTTCCCCTGTGCCCCTTTCAGGATTCCCCAGACCCCTCCTGTGCCCCCCAAACCCCCCCAGGACCCCTCAGACCCCTCCCCAAAAGCTCCCTCAGTGCCCCCCCCAAACCCCCAAGACCCCCAGGGCCCCCCAAAACCCCTCAGTGCCCCCTCAGATCCCCCAAACTCCCTTGGGACCCCCCAAAATCTTCTCCTGTATCCCCCCAGGACCCCCCAGACCCCTCCCCAAAGGCTCTCTCAGTGTCCCCCAGCCCCTCAAGCCCCCCCCAGCCCCTCAAGCCCCCCCCCAATCCCTCCAAGACCCCCCTAAAGGCCCCCAGGACCCCCTAAAGGCCCCCAGGACCCCCCAAATCCCCCCAGGACCCCCCAAATCCCCCTCACCCCCGTGCCACAGCGGGAGGATCACGGGGTCCCGGCGACACTCGGCCAGGAGCCGCCCGATGCCTGGGGGGGGGAATTTGGGGGCATTTTTGGGGGGCTTTGGAACCCCCAGAGGGGATTTGGGGGGGCTCTGGATCCCTAGGGGGAATTTGGAGGATTTGGGGAGGGGGTTTGAGGGGAGCCAGGGGGGTTTTGGGGTGATTGGAGGGGTCTGGGGGGGGGCCTTCAGAGCCCTAAATGGGAATTTGAGGGAGGTTTTTGGGGTCTCAAAGGGGTCTGGGAGGGATTTAGGGGATTTTGGGGGGGCTTTGGAACCCCAGGAAGGATTTGGGGAGGGGCCCAGGGAGGTTTTGGGGTGATTGGAGGGGTCTGGGGGGGGGATCTTAAAACCCTGAGGGGGAAATTGGGAGGAATTTGGGGGAAGTTTTGGGGGTCTCAAAGGGCTCTGGGAGGGATTTAGGGGGGGCTTTGGAACCCCCAGAGGGGATTTGGGGGGGCTCTGGATCCCTAGGGGGAATTTGGGGGATTTGGGGAGGGGGTTTGAGGGGAGCCAGGGGGGTTTTGGGGTGATTGGAGGGGTCTGGGGAGGTCTGGAGGGGTCTTCAGAACCCCACTGAGGGAATTTGGGGCAAGTTTGGGATTTTTGGGGCATTTTTTGGGGGGATTTTTGGGGTCCCAGGGTGTTTGTGGTGGGGTCTAGAGGGATTTTGAGGGTTTTAGGGGGGATTTTTGGGGTCCCAGAGGATTTGGGGGGGATCCAAGGGGGGGTTTTTGGGGTTTTTTTTTGGGGGGTCTCACCCCACTTGAAGCGAGCGACCTCCTGGCCCAGGTTCACTTTACCTGAGGGGGGAAAAATGGGGCTGGGGGGGGTCAGGACCCCCAAAATCTCCCCAGGGGACCCCAAAATCCCCTCAAGAAACCCAAAAATCCCCCAAGGACGCCCAAAATTCCACCCAGGGACCCTAAAATCCCCTCAAGAAACCCCAAAATCCCCCAAGGACGCCCAAAATTCCACCCAGGGACCCCCAAAATTCCACCCAGGGACTCCCAAAATCCCCCCAAGAAACCCAAAAATCCCCCCTGAGACCCCCAAAATTCCACTATGAGACCCCCAAAATCCCCCCAGGGACCCCTCCCAGTTCCTCCCAGTTCCTCCCAGTCCCTCCCAGTCCCATCCCAGTCCCTCCCAGTGCTCCCAGTCCCCTCCCAGTCTATCCCAGTTCCTCTCAATCCCGTCCCAGTTCCCTCCCAGTGCTCCCATTTTCCTCCCAGTCTATCCCAGTCCTTCCCAGTTCCTCTCAATCCTTTCCCAGTCCCTCCCAGTCCCTCCCAGTGCTCCCAGTACCCTCGGGGAACACGTGCACCCAGTCTCCCTGGTTGAGCTTTTCCAGTATAAAATCCATGCCCCGCTGGTAGACGCCATCCCCTGCGGGACCAGTTCAAACTGGGACCCTCCCAGTACGGACTGGGAACGGCCTCAGAGCAACCACAGCCATCCCAGTATGGACTGGGACCCTCCCAGTCCATACTGGGAACGACCCAGTGCCTCCCAGTACAAATTAGAAGCCTCCCAGTCCCTCCCAGTGCTCCCAGTTTCCCCAGTTACTGTGGCACACTGGGACCCAGTGCCCCCAGTCGCCCTCAGTCCATTCCCAGTCCCTTTCCCAGTCCCTCCCAGTCTGTCCCAGTTCCCCCAGTTACCACGGCACACCAGCACGCAGCGCCCCCAGTCCCTCCCAGTCCATTCCCACTTTGTCCCAGTCCCTCCCACTCCCTCCCAATCCCATCCCAGTCCCTCCCAGTTTGTCCCAGTGCTCCCAGTTACTGCAGCACACGGGCACGCAGTACCCTCAGTCCCCTCCCAGTCCATTCCCAGTTTGTCCCAATTCCATCCCAGTCCCTCCCCCAGTCTGTCCCAGTCTGTCCCAGTTTGCCCCAGTACCGCGGCACACGGGCACGCAGTGCTCCCAGTTTGTCCCAGTCCCTCCCAGTCCCCACTACTGCAGCACACAGGCATGCAGTGCTCCCAGTCCCTCCCAGTCTGTCCCAGTTTGTCCCAGTGCTCCCAGTTACTGCAGCACACGGGCACGCAGTACCCTCAGTCCCCTCCCAGTCCCTCCCAGTTTGTCCCAGTTTGTCCCAGTACCGCAGCACACAGGCACTCAGTGCTCCCAGTCCCTCCCAGTCCCCCCCAGTCCATTCCCAGTCTCTCCCAGTCCCTCCCAGTGTGTCCCAGTCCCCCCCACTCCCTCCCAGTCTCTCCCAGTCCCCCCCAGTCCCTCCCAGTCCCCCCCAGTCCATCCCAGTCTCTCCCAGTCCCTCCCAGTCCGTCCCAGTTCCCCCAGTACCGCGGCACACGGGCACTCAGTGCTCCCAGTCCCTCCCAGTCTGTCCCAGTCCCCCCCAGTCCCTCCCAGTCCCCCCCAGTCCATCCCAGTCTCTCCCAGTCCCTCCCAGTCCGTCCCAGTTCCCCCAGTACCGCGGCACACGGGCACGCAGCGGCCCAGGCTGAAGAAGAGCGAGTGCAGCTCCCGGGTGAAGCAAATGTCAGCGGCCGTGGGGGTCCTGGGGGAGGGCAAATGTGGGGAGGGGGCGCCGGGACCCCCAAACCGCCCTGGGACCCCCCCAAACCCCCCCCCAGCCCCTACCAGCGCATCCTGGGCAGGTTCCAGACGTGGCGCAGCTTCAGGGACCCTGGGGGGGTCACGGGGGTCACGGGGACCCCCAAAAAACCCCTGAGACCCCCCCAGACCCCCCAAAAAACCCCTGAGACCCCCCCAGACCCCCCCAAAAAACCCCCTGAAACCCCCCCCCCAGACCCCCCAAAAACCCCCTGAGACCCCCCCCAGACCCCTCAAATCCCCCCTCAACCCCTTTAGGACCCCCCCAGATCCCTCAGGACCCCTCAGGGACCCTCCACACCCCCCCAGGCCCCTAGAGGACCCCCAAAGACCACCCAGGACCCCCCAAATCTCTTCAGAACCCCCCCCTCCCCAAATTGTTCAAACCTCCTCAAGACCCCCCCAGATTTCTCCTCCAGACCCCCCAGGACCCCCCCAAACCCCTTCAGGACCCCACAAATTCCTTCTCCAACCCCTTTAGGACCTCCTGGGACCCCCCAAACACCCCCAGGACCCCCCCAAACCCTTCAGACCCACCCAAGACCCCCCCACATTCCTCCTCCAACCCCTTTAGGACCCCCCAGGACCCCCCCCAGCCCCTCAAGGACCCATCAAGGACCCCCCCAAAACCCTTCAAAACCCCCAAAATCCTTCAGATCTCCCCCTCCAAATTCCTTCTCCAACCCCTTTAGGACCTCCTGGGACCCCCCAAACACCCCCCAGCCTCTCAAGGACCCCCAGGACCCCCCCCAAAACCCTTCAGATCCCCCCTCCAATGCCCCCCCAGCCTCTTTAGGGCCCTCGCAGTCCCTCTAGGACACCCCCAAACCCCCCTCAGATCCCCCAAGACCCTTCAAAACCCCCCAAATTCCCCCCCCAGACCTCTCTAGGACCCCCTTTTGGACCCCCCCCCCCCCCAAATACCCCAGAGGTGGGGGTCGTCCATGCAGGAGGCGTGGTTGGACAGGGTCAGCAGGGGGGTCCCGGGCCCCCTCCTCTCCACCAGCTCGTGCAGAACCTCAGCGTTGTGAACCCGCAGCCGGTTCAGGTACCCTGGGAGGGGAGGGGTCCCGGGGGGGCTTTGGGGGGGTCCTCAAGGAGGTTTAAGGGGGTTTGGGGGGTCCTTGGGGGTCCTAGAGAGGCTGTGGGGGGGGGTCTGAGGGAGTTTTAAGGGGGTTGGGAGGGATTAGGAGGGTCCTTAAGGGGTCCTATATGGGTTGAAGGGGGGACTTGAAGAGTTTTGGGGGGTCCCCAAGGGGTTCTAAAGTGGTTGGAGGAGGATTTTGGGGGGTTTTGGGTGGGTCTGAAGGATTTTGGGGGGTCCTCAAGGAGTTTTAAGGGAGTTGGGAGGGTCCTCAAGGGGGTCCCTAAGGGGCTGGGGGGGTCTCCAAGGGGTTCTGAAGGGGTTGGAGAGGGAATCTGAGGCGTCTTGGAGGGGTCTGGAGGGTTTTAGGGGGTCTCAAAGGAGCTGGGGGTCCCCAGGGGTGCTTGGGAACAGGTCCCAAATACATTTGAGGAGGGGTCCCGAGGATCTGAAAAGATTTGGGGGGGTCCCAAACCTACTGGAGGTGGTCCTGAAAATATAAAGGGATGGGAACCCCCCCCAAATGGGTTCGGGGTGGCCTGGGGGTGACGTCCAGGAGGGATTTTGGGGGGGTCTCCCCTCAGAACCGGGATTTTGGGGCGGTCTCTCCCTTTAGAACCGGGATTTGTGGAGGGGGGGGGTTTCCCCTCAGAACGGGGATTTGAGGAGGGGTCTCCCCTCAGAACTGGGATTTTTGGGGGGTTTCCCCTCAGAACGGGGATCTGGGGGGGGTTCTCTCCCTCTGAACCGGGATTTGAGGAGGGGTCTCCCCAGATTTAGGGGGGGGGGGTCACTCACGGGTCCACACGCAGCTGTAGGTGCCCACCAGGCCCGTGACCACGCGGCTCGCCAGGGCCCAGCGCCGCGACGGCTCCGTGGGGAACGGCCACTGCACGGCCAGCGGCATCCTCGGGGGGGGCACCGGCCCCCGGCCCCCCCCGGGACCCTCCGGGACCCCCCAAAGCCCCCCCGGGACCCCCCAAAATCCCCCCGGCCCCGCTGCCCCCGCCGCGCTGCCGTAAAGCGCGCCGCACGCCCCTGAGGCTGTCGTACGAGCCGCCGTCAAGCGAGGCGCGCTCCGAGCAGCGCCGTGGCGCGGCACAAAGGAGGGCGCGGGGGGGGAATTCGGTGCTCACGGAGCCGCCTCGGAGGCACCGGGATTCCCTCGGGGTCCCCCTAAAACTCCCTCGGGATCCTCCCGGTACCCCCGACCCGCTGCCGTAAAGTGTCCTGCTCGCCCCACTGTGTTGTCGCAATTTCGGCGGGCGGGAGGACCCGGGGAAGACGAGAGGTGCCGGGCGGAGCGGCCAATCCTGGGGCGCTCTGGAAATACAATAACCATAAAGAGACACGTTTACCACGCCCCTTTTGCGTGCTCACCCAATCAGCGCGCGCTCCTGGAAGGCGGGAATTACAGACGAGCCAAATCCCACGCCCCATTTCCCAAAACCAACCAATCATATCAACGACCACGCGCCCTCCCACCGCCCCTCGCGTCTCCAGGACGACGCGCGCCGCCATTTGGGCGTGAGGCGGCGCCGCGGCAACTTCCGGTCCGGCCCATCCGCGCTCCCCCGGCCCAGCCCCGGCCCCGCGGAGCTCCTGAGGCGGAGGTGGAGCGGGACGCGCAGGTAGGACCGCCCTGCTGCTCTTTTTTCCCCTTTTTTTCCCCATTTTTCCCCTCAGCTCACGCCGTTGTTCCCTTGGCAGGGTCCCCCCGCGGCGGCCGCGGCCGCCATGGCCGCCGTGTGGCAGCAGGTGCTCGCCGTGGATGCGCGGTGAGCTCGCGGGGATTTTTTGGGGAGGATTTTGGATACCTGGGGGGTTTTGTGAGGGGGGGGGATGCTCATACCTGGGTTGTCTTAGGGGGAATTCGGCACCTGGTGCTGTTAAAGGGGGGGATGCTCCTACCTGGATGCGGAAATTTGGAGATTTTGGGTACTCGGGGCATCTTTTTAGGGGATTGTGATACCTGGGCCAGTTTTGGGGTGGAATTTTTCTCGTTTTGTGTAGAATTAACCCCATTTCTCACCTGTGTCTCACCTGTGTACTGCACCCCACAGCCGCTGCAGTTCTGCACACCTGGGCCCATTTTTGGGTGGAATTTCTCTGCTTTTGGGTAGAACTAACCCCATTTCCCACCTGTCCCTCACCTGTATCTCCCCTGACTCTCACCTGTCCCAGGTATGCGGCGTTCTGCACATTGCAGCTGCCGCAGTTCCACACACCCGGGTCTGGTTTTGGGTAGAATTTTCTGTTTTGGGTAGAGTTAACCCCATTTCTCACCTGTCTCTCATCTGTCTCACCTGTGTTTCACCTGTGCAGGTACGTGGTGTACCGCACGCTAGAGCTGACGCAGTTCTGCACACCTGGGTCTATTTTTTGGGCAGAATTTTCTGGTTTTGTGTAGAATTAACCCCATTTCTCACTGGTATCTCCTCTGTCTCTCCTGTCTTACCTCTGTCTCACCTGTGCAGGTATGCAGCATTACCTCACCCCACAGCTGCCGCAGTTCTACACACCCGAGTCTGGGTTTGGGTGAAATTTCTCTGGTTTTGGGTAGCGTTTCTCTGGTTTTGGGTAGAATTAACCCCAAATCTCACCTGTCTCTCACCTGTCTCTCACCTGTCTCTCACCTGTCTCTCACCTGTGCAGGTACCGCACACCGCAACTGCCACAGTTCCACGTGCCTGGGTCTGGTTTTGGGTGGAATTTGTCTGGTTTTGGGTGGAATTCCTCTAGTTTTGGTTAGAGTTAACCCCATTTCTCACCTGTCTCACACCTGTGTCTCACCTGTGCAGGTACGCGGCGTACCGCACGCCGCAGCTGCCGCAGTTCCGCACTCAGTACGTGCGGCGGCGCTCGCAGCTGCTGCGGGAGCGGGCGCAGGGCGGGCACCTGGCGGGTGAGGCCCGGCGCTGGTACCTGCGGCTGCGGGCGCGGCTCCTGGCCCAGCGCTACGGGGCCCTGTCCGAGGCGGGCAGCTGCCGCAGCGCCCTGAGAGCCAGCCGGACCACGCTGGACCGCATGGAGGTACCTGGGATACACCTGGGATACACCTGGGCACACCTGGGCACACCTGGGTACACCTGGGTATACCTGGGATACATCTAGAGGGGTTTGGGGTACACCTGGGCACACCTGGGGCAGCTGCCACAGCGCCCTGAGAGCCAGCCGGACCACGCTGGACCGCATGGAGGTACCTGGGATACACCTGGGCACACCTGGGCACATGTGGGATATACCTGGGTATACCTGGGATACATCTAGAGGGGTTTGGGGCACACCTGGGCACACCTGGGGCAGCTGCCGCAGCGCCCTGAGAGCCAGCCGGACCACGCTGGACCGCATGGAGGTACCTGGGCACACCTGGGCACACCTGGGCACACCTGGGCACACCTGGGTACACCTGGGTATACCTGGGATACATCTAGAGGGGTTTGGGGTACACCTGGGCACACCTGGGGCAGCTGCCGCAGCGCCCTGAGAGCCAGCCGGACCACGCTGGACCGCATGGAGGTACCTGGGCACACCTGGGCACACCTGGGCACATGTGGGATATACCTGGGATACACCTGGGTACAGCTGAGTACACCTAGAGGGGTTTGGGGCACACCTGGGGCAGCTGCCGCAGCGCCCTGAGAGCCAGCCGGACCACGCTGGACCACATGGAGGTACCTGGGACACACCTGGGGGCACCTGGGTACAGCTGGGACACACCTGGGTACACCTAAAGGGGTTTGGGGTACACCTGGGCACACCTGAGATACACCTGGGCACACCTGGGTACAGCTGGGGCACACCTGGGTACAGCTGGGATACACCTAGAGGGGTTTGGGGCACACCTGGGCACACCTGGGATACACCTGGGCACACCTGGGCGCACCTGGTGTACACCTGGGTACAGCTGGGATACACCTGGGTACACCTAGAGGGGTTTGGGGCACACCTGGGCACACCTGAGATACACCTGAGCACACCTGGGCACACGTGGGATATACCTGGGTACACCTGGGGCACACTTGTGTACACCTGGGGTACACCTGGAATACACTTGGACACTCCTGAATACCTGTGGGCACACCTGGGGTACACCTGGCCACACCTGGGGGGCGCTGGACCATCCCAAAACTCCTTTGGGGAGGGTCAGGGAGTCCCAGCACCAATTTTGGGGAGATTTTTGGGTTTCCGCACCCATTTTTGGGTTTCCCTCCCCATTTTTGGGTTTCCCGTCCCCATTTTTGGATTTCCCACCCCCATTTTTGGGTTTCCCTCCCCATTTTTGGGGGTCCCAACCCTTTTCCCCCCCCCAGGATTTCGAGGAGGACCCGCGGGGGTCCCGGGGCCACCGGCGCTCCCTGAGCCGCAGCTCCGGCCCGGGGGGGCTGCGGGGGGGCCCTGATGAGCGGTGAGAACCCCGGGGGGGGGGGATTGGGGAGGGGTCCCGGGGGGATTTTGGGGAGATTTTGGGGAATTTTGGGTGGATTTTAGGGGTTTTTGGGAGATCTCAGGGTGCTGGGGGAGTCATTTTAGGGGGCGGTTTTGGGGGGGCTGGGGGAGGTCTCAGGCTCCTGGGGGGGTTGGGGAGGGGTCTCAGAGGGTGCTGGGGTCATTTGGGGGGGGGTCTCCATGTTTTGGGGGGGGGGTCTCAAGGTGCTTCCCCCTCCCCTCATCCCTTTTGGGGGGGGGGGGGCTGTGCAGCTGTGGGCGAAACCATTGAGGGGATGGGGGGGGTTTGGAGGGTGCCAGTCAATACCTGGGGGGGGGGGGTCAGGGGGTACCTGGGGGGGGTCTCAGGGTGCTGGGGGAGGGTCTCACATTACCCCCCCCCCCATGAGGGTCCCCATTCCCCTGGACCGAACCATTGCAGGGAACCAGGGGGGGGTGCCAGGTTGGCCTCAGGGGGTCCCGGGGAGGTTCAGATCGATTTGGGGAGGGGTCTCACGCTGCCCCCCCACTTTCACAGCCCCCCTGGGGTTGTCCCCACCCCCCTGGCCGAGGCCAGCCGGGCCATGGCCGGGGACACCTCCCTGAGTGAGAACTACGCCTTCGCCGGGGTGTTCCACGTGTTCGACCAACACCTGGACAGCGCAGGTAACCCGGGGGGGGCTCAGGTGTCACCTGGGAGGGGTCTGAGGGGGCTCAGGTGTCCTCTGAGGGGGTCTGGAGGGTCTCAGGTGTCATCTGAGGGGGTCTGAAGGGGTCTCAGGTGTTCCCTGAGGGGCCTCAGAGGGGTCTGGGGGGTCTCTGGTGCTTCTGTGGGGGGGTCCTGGGGGATCTCTGAGGGGGGTGTCCATAGGAAGGGGTGGGGAGGGTCTGGGGGGGTCTCACCTGGACAGTGCAGGTGTGTAGGGAAGGGGCCTGGGTGGGGTCTGGGGGGTCTCAGGTGTCCTCTCAGGGGGTGGGAGTGGGGGGGGTCCTATGGGAAAGGGGTGGGGAGGGGTCTGGAGGTCTCACCTGGAGGGGTGGGTGGGTTCCCCAAGGGGGTCTGGGGGATCCCAGGTGTCCCCAAGGAAGGTCCCAGGTGTCCCTCCCCAGGGCAGGAGCCTCCGTTTCCTGCAGGCTCTGGGGGTGATTCCTTTGTTTGAGGGGGGGGTCTCCCCATGGCTCTGGGGGAGTTCCTGGCCCTATTGAATTTTGGGGAGGGGTCTCACCTGACCCCCCGTCCTGTCCCAGTTTGCCCACGACGAGCGCCCCCTGCTGGAGGGGTTGGGGGTCTCCTTATGGTTCTGGTGGAGTTCCTGCCCCTATAGAATTTTGGGAATTTTGGGGAGGGGTCTCACCCACCCCTTCCCGTCCCCCCCAGTGCGGAAGGTGCAGTTTGCCCACGACGAGCGCCACCTGCTGGCGTGCTGCTCGCTGGACGGGACGCTCTCCGTTTGCCGCCTGGCCCCGGGGCCCCCGGCCGTGCTGCGGCGCCTCCGCGGCCACGGCGCCGGCGTCTCGGACTTCGCCTGGTCCCTGTCCAACGATGTCCTGGTGTCCACCTCGCTGGACGGGACCCTGCGTCTCTGGGACCCCGGGGACGGGCGCTGCATCCGCCGCGTGCCCGACCCCGATGGGGCCGCGCTGCTGTGCTGCGCGTTCCAGCCGCTGAACAACAACCTGACTGTGGTGAGAGGAACCCCGAAATGCCCTAAAACCACCCCAAAATACTCCAGAACTACCCTGAAACTCCAGAGCCCTGAGAGCCCTTCCTGGGACCCCCAAACATCCCCCCCAAACCCAACCCTGCCCTGCTGTGCTGTGCATTCCAGCCATTGAATAACAACCTGACTGTGGTGAGAGGAACCCTGAAATACCCTAAAACCGCCCCAAAACTGCCCCAGAACTGACCTGAAATGCCAGAGCCCTGAGAGCCCTTCCTAGGACCCCCAAACTTCCCCCCAAACTTCCCCCCAAACCCAACCCTGCGCTGGTGTGCTGCACGTTGCAGCCCCTTACCAGCAACCTGACTGTGGTGAGAGAGCCAAAACCACCTCAAAACCATCCCAAAATATCCCAAAAAACGCTCACAGTGCAGAGACCCCGTCCTGAGACCCCTGAGCATCCCCCCAAACCCAGCCCTGGTGCAGGTTGTGAACATCTCCATGGGGAAGGCGGCTCAGGGGGGGAATTTTGGGGATCTTGGGGCAGATTTTGGGGGTCTCAGGATGGGTTTGTGGGTCTCAGGCCGGGTTTAGGGGCCCCAGGGTGGTTTTAGGGATCTCAGGGTGGAGCTGGGGGTCTCTGAGTGACCCCCCCCGTGCCCCCCAGGTGGGCAGTGCCCGGCACATGGTGCAGGTTGTGAACATCTCCACGGGGAAGGCGGCACTGGGGTGGATTTTGGGGGGAATTGGGGATTTTAGGGCAGGTTTAGGGGTCCCATGGTGCCCCCCCAGCCCCTTTTTTGCCCCCCCAGGTGGGCAGTGCCCGGCACATGGTGCGGGTTGTGAACATCTCCACGGGGAAGGCGGCTCGGGGCGGCACCGGGCGCCTCCCCGGGCGGGTCCTCGCCCTCTGCTTCGACGCCCCCGGGCGGGTCCTGTGGGCCGGGGACGATCGGGGCTCGGTGTCCTCGTTCCTGTGCGACCCCGGCACCGGTAACGGGACTGGGAGGGACTGGGAGGGGACTGGGAGGAGATTGGGGGTGGGTACAGAGGGACTGGGAGGGGATGGGGAGGGACTGGGAAGGACTGGGAGGGGATGGGGGGGGCACTGGGAGGGGATTGGGGGGGACTGGAGGTGGGTACAGAGGGACTGGGGGGCACTGGGCAGTACTGGATGGTACTGGGAAGCACTGGGGCAGTACTGGGAAGCACTGGGGCAGTACTGGGAAGCACTGGGTGGCACTGGGAGTGTTTTGGGGGGGTCTCACACCCTGTACCCCCCCAGGCCGGCTGACCAAGGCCTCGCGGGTGCTGGTCCAGGGGGCACTGGGCAGTACTGGAGGGCACTGGGAGGCACTGGGCAGTACTGGGAAGCACTGGGAGGCACTGGGAGTGTTTTGGGGGGTGTCCCACATCCCTGCACCCCCCCAGGCTGGCTGACCAAGTGGTTCAGGGAGGCACTGGGGCTGTACTGGGAAGCCCTGGGGCAGTACTGGAGGGCACTGGGAGGCACTGGGGCAGCACTGGGTGGTGCTGGGGCAGTACTGGGAGGCACTGGGAGTGTTTTGGGGGGGGTCTCACACTCTGTACCCCCCCAGGCCGGCTGACCAAGTGGTTCAGGGGGCACTGGGCACTGGTTCAGGGAGGCACTGGGGCTGTACTGGGAGGCACTGGGGCTGTACTGGATGGTACTGGGAAGCATTGGGGCAGTACTGGGAAGCACTGGGGCAGCACTGGGAGTGTTTTGGAGGTGTCCCACACCCTGTACCCCCCCAGGCCGGCTGACCAAGGCCTCGCGGGTGCTGGTCCAGGCCGGTGGCTCCATCACGTCGCTCTCGGCCCGGGCCTGGGCCAGCCGGGAGGCGCCGGACCCGTCCCTGCTGGTGAACGCCTGCCCCGACCGCCTGCTGCTCTTCCGGTACGGGAGGGACACTGGGGACATTGGGGACATCGTGGGGGACATCAGGGACCCTTTGGGGGGCTGGGGAATTGGGGGGAATTGGGGGGAATTGGGGCGAAGCGAAGCCATCCCTGCTGGTGAACGCTTGCCCCGACCGCCTGCTGCTCTTCCGGTATGGGGGGGACACTGGGGGGCTTGGGGACACTGGGGGGGCTTGGGGACATTGAGGGGACATTGGGGACATGGGGGGACTTTGGGGAATTGGGGGGATTTGGGGTGAACCAGACCCGTCCTTGTTGGTCAATGCCTGCCCCGACCGCCTGCTGCTCTTCCAGTATACGGGGGACACTGGGGGGCTTGGGGACATTGAGGGGGCCTTGGGGACACTGGGGGGCTTTGGGGACATTGAGGGGGCCTTGGGGACACTGGGGGCTTTGGGGACACTGGGGGCCTTTTTTTGGGTGAGTTTTGGGTGCTTCTGACCCTTTTTCTCCTGCCCAAGGGGGTGGAGGATGAGGAGGGCTCAGTGGGATTTTAGGGGCAGTTTTTGGGGTGATTTTGGGGTATTTCTGACCCCTTTTTTGGTCTCCCCAGGGTGGTGGAGGACAAGGGAGGCTCTGGAGGATTTCTGGGGTGATTTTTGGGTGTTTTGGTTCCCCCAGGTGGTGGAGGGCGAGGGTGTTTTTGGGATGATTTCTGGGGTGATTTTGGGTATTTGTCACCCCTGTTTTGGTCCCCCCAGGGTGGTGGAGGACAAGGGGGCCTCGGGAGCGTTTTTGGGGTGATTTTTGGGGTGATTCTTGGGTGATTTTTGGGGTGATTTTTGGGATGATTTTGGGGTGATTTTTGGATGTTTCTGCATGTTTCTGACCCCATTTTTGCTCCCCCCAGGGTGGTGGAGGACGAGGGGGGCTCAGGAGCATTTTTGGGGTGATTTTTGGGGTGATTTTGGGATGATTTTTGGGATGATTTCGGGATGATTTTTGGGGTGATTTTTGGGTGTTTCTGACCCCGTTTTTGCTCCCCCCAGGGTGGTGGAGGATGAGGGGGGCCAGGAGCATTTTTGGGGTGATTTTTGGGGTGATTTTGGGGTGATTTCGGGATGATTTTTGGGTGTTTCTGGGTGTTTCTGACCCCGTTTTTGCTCCCCCCAGGGTGGTGGAGGACGAGGGCGGCTCGGGGGCCCCGGGGCTGCGGCTCCGGCGCAGTTTCCCCACGCGGCACCGGGAGCAGCCCCTGAGGAGCTGCTTCTGCCCCCTGATGTCCTTCAGGCAGGGAGCCTGCGTGGGTGAGCACTGGGACGGACTGGGAGGGAGTGGGAATGGACTGGGAGGGACTGGGATGGACTGGGAGGGACTGGGATGGACTGGGAATGGACTGGGACAAACTGGGACAAACTGAGAATGGACTGGGAGGGACTGGAATGGACTGGGAGGGACTGGGTGAAACTGGGAATGGACTGGGAGGGACTGGGACAAACTGGGAATGGATTGGGACAAACTGGGAGGGACTGGGAATGGACTGGGAGGGACTGGGAATGGATTGGGAATGGACTGGGACGGACTGGGAATGGATTGGGAGGGACTGGGATGGACTGGGAGGGACTGGGAATGGATTGGGACAAATTGGGAGGGACTGAGAGAGACTGGGACAAACTGGGAGGGACTGGGAGGGAGTGGGACAAACTGGGAATGGACTGGGAGGGACCAGGAGGGGACTGGGGTGGAGCAGGGACAGGCGCCACCCCCCAGGCGTGTCCCCAGCGTCCCCAGGCAGTGACAGGCAGCACAGAGAGCAGTGGGGTCACAGCCGTCCTTGTTGTCCCCAGCGTCCCCAACAGTGACGGGCAGCGAGGGGGTCACTAAAATCACAGCCCTGAGCCTGTCCCCAGTGTCCCCAGTGTCCCCAACAATGATGCACAGGGAGGGGGTCAATGGGATCACGGCCCTTATCCTTGTCCCAAGCGTCCCTTGTGTCCCCAGCAATGTCAGGCCAATGAGGGGGTCAATGGGATGGCACTGCCCAGCCCTGTCCCCATGCCCCTGATGTCCCCGATGTCCCCAATGTCCCAAATCACCCCGATGTCCCCAATACCCCCAAATGTCCCTGATGTCCCCAATGTCCCCGATGCCCCCAATGTCCCAAATCACCCCGATGTCCCCAATACTCCCAAATGTCCCCAATGCCCCCAATGTCCCCGATGTCCCCGATTTCCCCAATGCCCCCAATGTCCCTGATGCCCCCAATGTCCCAAATCACCCCGATGCCCCCAATGTCCCCGATGTCCCCAAAGTCCCCGTGTCCCCGCAGTGACGGGCAGCGAGGGGGTCAATGGGATCACATCCCTTACCCCTGTCCCCAATGCCCCCAATGTCCCCAATGTCCCCAATGTTCCCGATGCCCCCAAATGTCCCCAATGCCCCCAATGTCCCCAATGCCCCCGATGTCCCCAATGCCCCCAATGCCCCCAATGCCCCCAATGCCCCCGATGTCCCCAATGCCCCCGATGTCCCCAAAGTCCCCAAAGTCCCCATGTCCCCGCAGTGACGGGCAGCGAGGACGCCTCCGTGCACTTTTTCGACGTGGGCCGCGCCGCGCGCGCCACGGTGAACACCCTGCAGGGCCACGGGGCGCCCGTGCTGGCCGTGGCCTTCAACTGCGACGAGTCCCTGCTGGCCTCGGGGGACGCCGCCGGCACCGTCATCGTCTGGCGCCGCCAGCACGCCTGAGCCGCCCCCAAAACCCCAGGGAAACGCCCAGATCCGCCTGGAAATACCCCCAGAAACGCCCCCCCAAAAACCGCCCCGAAATGCAGCAGTGTGGTCTCGCAGCGCGGAGAGTTTTGAGAGTGGTGTGCGGCAACAAAACAGCCCCAAAATGCCCCAAAATGCTGCCCAAAACAGCTCAAGGTGCTGCCCGAAACCACCCCAAAATCGAACCCAAACCAGTTCTAAGTCCTGCCCAAAACCACCCCTAAAATACTGCCCAAAACCACCCCAAAAGCCTCCAATATCCTGCCCAAAACACTTCAAAATACTTCCCAAAATCCTGCCCAAAACCCCCCCAAAACACCCCTAAAATCCTACCCAAAACACCCCAAAATCCTGCCCAAAACACCCCTAACATCCTACCCAAAACACCCCAAAATCCTGCCCGAAATGCCCCAAAACCCTGCCCAAAACACCCCTAAAATCCTACCTAAAACACCCCAAAATCCTGCTCAAAATACCCCAAAATCCTGCCCGAAACCACCCGAAACCACCCCTAAAATCCTACCTAAAACACCCCCAGAATCGTGCCCAAAATACCCCAAAATCCTGCCCAAAACCACCTCAAAATCCTGCCCAAAACCACCCCTAAAATACTGCCCAAAACACTCCAAAATCCTGCCCAAAACCACCCCAAAACACCCCTAAAATCCTACCTAAAACACCCCAAAATCCTGCCCAAAACCACCCCAAACCACCCCTAAAATCCTACCCAAAACACCCCCAGAATCGTGCCCAAAATACCCCAAAATCCTGCCCTAAACCACCTCAAAATCCTGCCCAAAACACCCCTAAAATCCTACCTAAAACACCCCAAAATCCTGCTCAAAATACCCCAAAATCCTGCCCGAAACCACCCCAAAACACCCCGAAAATCCTACCCAAAACACCCCTAAAATCCTGCCCAAAACGCCCCAAAATCCTGCCCAAAACCCTCCAAAATTCTTCCTAAAATCCTACCCAAAACACCCCAAAATCCTTCCCGAAATCGCTCCAGACCTTCTCCAAAATCTCCCAAACCCCCACCCTGGGATCTTCCCAAAAATCCCCCAAAACGCCCCTGCTTGGTGTTCAAGTGCGGCACCAAAATCTTCCCCAAAACCACCCCAAAATTTTTCCCCAAATAACCTAAAACTCCCCCAAAATTCCCCTTGATCCTCCCGGTCTGGTTATTGAAGTGTGACACATTTGGTGGCGCCGTGTGACCCCCAAAACCTTTCCCAAAACCCTCCAGACCCTCCCCAAAATCCACAAACCCCCATAAAAATCCCCAAATCCCCCCGGGACCACCCCAAAATTGCCCCAGTGGGACCTCATGGCATCCACAGCACACCTGGAGCCCCCCAAACCCCACCTGGAGCCCCCCAAACCCCACCTGGAGCCCCAAAACTCCCCCCTGGAACCCCCTCCCCACCAAAACCCACCTGGACCCTCAACCTCACCCTCTGAGACCCCCCCAAACCCACCTGGAGCCCCCCAAAATTCCCCCAGCACGGCCTTGGAAGAACTGCACAGGTGTTGTCATCATGTGGCACTCACAGCACACCTGGATCCCCAAAACACACCTGGACCCCCCAACCCCCCCACCTGGAACCCCCAAAACCCCACCTGGATCCCCCAAACCCCACCTGGACCCTCCAAACCCCACCTGGATCCCCCAAACCCACCTGGAGCCCCCCAAAATTCCCCCAGCACGGCCTTGGAAGAACTGCACAGGTGTTGTCATCATGTGGCACTCACAGCACACCTGGATCCCCAAAACACACCTGGATCCCCTAAACCCCACCTGGACCCCCCCAAACCCCACCTGGACCCCCCAAATCCCCTCAGCCCCCCCCATTCCCCGCCCCGGGCGCTGCGGGCGGCAGTGGAGGCGTGGCCCAGGTGTGCGGTGGGTGTGGCCGGAGGTGGCCCAGGTGTTTCAGAACAGGTACTTGCGGCACGAGGCCGCCCCGCACTTGCACTCGATGCGGCCGCGGGCGCGGGGGGAGCCCCCCAGGGACCCCCCCACCAGCCCAAAGTTGGAGTCCATGCGGGTGCTCTCGGCGTCCACGGGGTCCACTGCGGGGAAAGGTGCGCTCAGGTACCGCCCAGGTGTGACCAGGAACTGCCCAGGTGTGCTCAGGAACCGCCCAGGTGTGACCAGGAACCCCCAAGGTGTGCTCAGGTACCACCCAGGTGTGACCAGGAACCCCCCAGGTGTGCTCAGGAACCGCCCAGGTGTGACCAGGAACCCCCCAGGTGTGCTCAGGAACCGCCCAGGTGTGACCAGGAACCCCCCAGGTGTGCTCAGGAACCGCCCAGGTGTGACCAGGAACCCCCCAGGTGTGCTCAGGAACCGCCCAGGTGTGACCAGGAACCCCCCAGGTGTGACCAGGAACCCCCCCAGGTGTGGCTCTGACTCCCCCAGGTGTGACCAGGACCCACCCAGGTGTGACCAGGAACCCCCCAGGTGTGCTCAGGAACCACCCAGGTGTGACCAGGACCTACCCAGGTGTGGCTCTGACTCCCCCAGGTGTGGCCAGGAGTCCCCCAGGTGTGACCAGGACCCACCCAGGTGTGGCTCTGACTCTCCCAGGTGTGACCAGGAACCCCCCAGGTGTGGCCAGGAACCCCCCGGGTGTGGCCCTGACCCCCCCCAGGTGTGGCCAGGGACAGGTGTGTGACAGGTGTGACAGGTGTGTGCCAGGTACAGGTGTGTGCCAGGTACAGGTGTGTGCCAGGTACCGTGCATGTTGTAGTTGAAGGTGAGCCCGGATGGGTTTCAGGGCAGGTACAGGTGTGTGATATGGGCATGTACAGGTGTGCCAGGTACAGGTGTGTGCCAGGTACAGGTGTGTGGCAGGTACAGGTGTGTGGCAGGTACAGGTGTGTGGCAGGTACCGTGCATGTTGTAGTCGAAGGTGAGCTCCTCCCCGGCCCGGATGGGCCTGGTGGCGAACAGGGCGATGCGCGGCAGCCGCTGGTCCAGGTTCTCGATGAACACGTTGTACACCTGCAGGTTGGGGTCACACTGCCCCGCCCCCCCGGGTGAGCCACGCCCCCCCAGGTGAGCCCCACCCACAGCACCTGACCCACCCAACCAGGTGAGACACACCTGGCAGGTGAGCCCCACCCACAGCTGGGGGAAGAGGTGCTGGAAGCTCCACCCACAAGAGAGGTAAGGCCTCATCGGTGGGCAGGTAAACCACACCTGAGCCCAGGTAAACCACACCTGTGGGCAGGTTAAAACCCACACCTGAGCCCAGGTAAGCCCACCCCAAGCCCAGGTAAGGCCACACCTGAGCCCAGGTAAGCCGCACTCACGCTGTGGTTGACGAAGTGCGAGATGTTGCCGTAGTGGGCGGCGTCCACGGTGTACACGTCCTCCACGTAGTCCAGGTCAAACAGGTACGTGGCGCCCTGGCGGTCGTACACCTGTCCCCGGCGCTCCGCCTCCTCCGAGGTGATGATCTGGGACAGGGACACATTTGTCACACACCTGGGGCACACCTGAACCACCCCACACACCTGGGCACACCTATACCACACCTGGCACACACCTGGGGAACATCTGAACCACACCTGTCACACACCTGGGCACACCTGAACCACCCCACACACCTGGGCACACCTGTACCTTCTCACACCTGCACCGTGTCACACCTGTCACGCACCTGGGGCACACCTGATCCCCACATACCTGGGGCACACCTGAACTGTGTCACACCTGTCCCACACCTGTGGTGCTCACCTCTCCCACGTACTCCATGACGAAGGAGTTCTTGCGGATGCGCTGTAAGGTGCGCACGCCCCAGCCCTGTCACACACACCTGTACTGTGTCACACACACCTGTATCACACACCTGTACTCTGTCCCACACACCTGTACTGTGTCACACCTGTTACACACACCTGTACTGTGCCACACACACCTGTACAGTGTCACACACACCTGTACAGTGTCACACACACCTGTATCACACCTGTGCAGTGTCACACACACCTGTGCAGTGTCACACACACCTGTCCCACACCTGTACAGTGTCACACACACCTGTACAGTGTCACACACACCCGTATCACACCTGTACAGTGTCACACACCCCTGTCCCACACCTGTCCCACCTGTGGCGCTCACCTCTCCCACGTACTCCATGACGAAGGAGTTCTTGCGGATGCGCTGCAGCGTGCGCACGCCCCAGCCGCGCCCGTCGCCGGTGCGGAAGATGCACAGGTCGTAGCGGATGCCGCGCTGCACCACGCGGTTGGGGCACTCGGCGCCGCAGCGGCAGCGCGAGTTGCACTCGTAGATGGGCAGCCCTGCCCGGATCCGCACCTGCCCGGCCTCGTTGTAGGCGAACCTGTTGCGCGAGGCGCCCGGGCAGCAGCCCCCGGCCAGCGTGGCCTCGGCCAGGCAGTCCCGGCACTCGCAGCCGGCCGCCACGGGGGTCAGCGCCACGCCCGCGCCCACCTTGTACTCGTTGACGTAGACGAAGTCGCGGGGCGGCCCGTGCAGGTCCACCTCGTTCTCCACGGCGATGCGGCCGCGGTGGCTGCGCGTGCGGTTCAGGTGGCGCTCCCAGCGCCGCAGTGCCCGCCGCTGCTCCGCCTTCTGCGCCAGGTAGGACACGGCGCGGGCGGGGAGCCCGCGGGGCCCCGGCCGCACCGGCCCACCCGGCGCTCGGGCCAGGTCGGCGTGCAGCTGCTGCAGCAGCCCCCGGCAGCGCAGGTTGCGGCGCGGCTCCCAGGTGTTGGCAGTGGAGGGGTAACCGCGCCACTTCACCAGGTAGAACTCCTCGTCCTGGATGGGGGGGGATAATGGGGGGTTAGGGGTACGGGGGTGGGCTGTGGGGATCCCCCCCGTGGGGACTCGGAAGGTTCTGGAGTGACCCCAATGTCTGGAGACACTGTGGGGTCTCACAGGGTCAGGAAGGACACGGGAACATGGGGGAGTCCGAGGGTCTCATGAGGTATGGGGAGTTATGGAGTGACCCCACTGTCCAGAGACTCCTGGGGTCTCATAAGGTCTCAGGGGTCCTGGAGTGACCCCAGTGTGAGGGTCCTGTAGGGCCAAATAGGGTCTGGGGGGTCCTGGAGAGACCCCAATGTCTGGAGACACTGTGGGGTCTCACAGGGTCAGGAAGGACACAGGGATCTGGGGGAGTATGAGGGTCTCATGAGGTCTGGGGGTCTGGAGTGACCCCAATGTCCAGAGAGCCTGTGGGATCTTGAGGGACACTGGAGGTCAGGAGTGACACAGGAATGTGGGGGACTCCAAGGGTCTCATGAGGTCTGGAGATCCTGGAGTAACCCCAGTGTGGGGGTCCCGTGGGGTCTAATAGGGTCAGGGGGGTCCTGGAGTGACCCCAATGTCCAGGGACCCTTTGGGGCCTGACAGGGTCAGAGGTTCTTGGGGGGTCACTTCCCAGCTTGGGGTTCCCAGGTCAGTTCCTAGTTCAGGGGTCCCGGTTTGGGGGTCCCTGAGGGGGTCCCTGTGTCTGTGAGGGGGTCCCAGTTTGGGGGTCCTGCTGTCTGTGGGGGTCCCAGTTAGGGAGCCCTGGGTGAGTTCCTGGTGTCTGTGGGGGTCCCGGATCGGGGGTCCCAGCTCAGGGGGTCCTGCTGTCTGGGGGGCCTCATAAAGGGGTCCCGGTTCAGGATTCCCGGTTTGGGGATCCTGCTGTCTGTGGGGTTGCTGTTTGAGGGTCCCAGTTCGGGGGTCCTGCTGTCTGTGGGGTCCCAGTTCGGGGGTCCCGGTTTGGGGATCCTGCTGTCTGTGGGGTCGCTGTTCGAGGGTCACAGTTTGGGGGTCTTGCTCTCTATGGGATCCCAGTTCGGGGGTCCTGCTGTCTGTGGGGTCCCAGTTCGGGGCTCCCAGTTTGGGGGTCCTGGTGTCTTGGGGCCCCGGTTCGGGGGTCCCGGTTCAGGGGGTCCTGCTGTCTGGGGGGCCTCATAAAGGGGTCCCAGTTTGGGGGTCCTGCTCTCTGTGGGGTCCCAGTTCGGGGGTCCCGGTTCAGGGGCCCCGCTCTCTGTGGAGTCCCGGTTCGGGGGTCCGGTTCGGGGGTCCCGCGGCCCTCACCCGCACTCTCCGGTAGTCGCACAGCAGCTCCACCTCGAAGTCGGCGAGGTTGCGGCGGGTGACGCCGAGGGCGCGGCACCGCACGCGCTGCAGCCGGCACAGCTCCTGCAGCTGCGACCACGGCGACAGGCAGCACACGGAGCACTCTGGGGGTGTCACCGAGGGGTGGGGACACACCGGGGGACAACGTGAGGGGACAGGTGACACCACAGACCCCCCCCGGGCCCGCCCAGCCCAGCCCGCACCGCTCGCTCTGTCGCGACAGGCAGCACATGGAGCACCCTGCGGGTGTCACCGAAGGGTAGGGACACACACGGGGGACAACGTGAGGGGACAGGTGACACCGCAGACCCCCCCCCAACCTCACAGAGCTCCCCCAGACCCTCCTGCACCGCTCGCTCTGTCGCGACAGGCAGCACATGGAGCACCCTTGCGGGTGTCACCGAGGGGAGGGGACACACGACGGCCGGGGGCCGTGAGGGGACAGGTGACACCACAGCCCCCCCCTCACCTCACACAGCCCCCCCCCACCCCGGGCCCGCCCACACCGCTCGCTCTGTCGCGACCACACGACAGCGACCACACGGGGCACTCCGGGGGGGTGGACACCGGGTGGGTGAGGGGGCACTGGGGGGGAAATTTGGGGAAAGGACAGCGCCCCCCCCCCGTCCCCTCACACGCTCCCCTCCCCCCCCTCAGCGCGTTCCCGCCACTTTTCCCTCCCCCGTCCCCTCAGGCGCCAACGGCCGCGCGCGGGAAGCGGCGCCGTCCCCTCAGAGCCCCCCCCGCCCCTGATTTCCCCCTCACGCTCCCTCGAAGACCCCTCGGGCCCGCCCCGCTCGCGCCACCTTTTAAATTTTCCGCCATTTTCAGCCGCCGCCGCTTTTTTTTTGTCTTTTTCCGCCTTTTCCCTTTTTTTTTCTGGCGACGCTTCCGCCCAGCGGGCAGCGCGAGGGGCGGGGCTTCCTCCGCCCGCGCCCAGCGTCTATTGGCTGAATCTAAAGCTGATTTGCATACTGACAGCTGGCTGCTCGCCTTCCATTGGCTGGCGACGTGATTTATTTGCATACTGACAGCTACCCGCCCGTCCTCTATTGGTCGCCGCGCCGCTTCATTTGCATAATATCTGATCCCGCCATTGGTCGCCCCGTGGGTAGATTTGCATATCACTCCCAGCAGCACCCGCGAAGCCTCATTTACATACTAGCCCGAATTGAGCGATTTCCATTGGCCGCTGCGCTGTCTCATTTGCATACCGCTCCCAGCATCCCCCGCGCACGGCGCCGATCCCGAATTCCGCCGTTTTTCCCCATTTTCCCCGCGGTTTTCCTGGTTCGGAGCCGCGGGGAGCGCCGGGATTCCCTGGGAGCCTCTCCCCGAGCCGCTCCATTCCCGCTTCCCCTCCTCGAGCCGGGCTCATTAAACGGTAATTAATTAATTAATTAACGAGGCGAGTGGTCACGTGACTCCTGCGTTTATTTGGTACCTACGGGGGTTGGGGTGGGGGAAATTTGGATGGGATGGGAAGGGGAGGAAAAACCGAGGCCCCTCCCCCCCGAGCTAGGGGAGGGGCACAGACGGGGTGGGGAGGCGTGGGGGGGGCACATTTTGGGTCTGGGGGCGTCCTTAGAAGCGGGGGGGAAGAGGGGGATGGGGAGGGGTCTCAATCGTCCCATTCATCATCATCTTCCTCCTCCTCGCTGGCCGTGCCTTCATCTGGGGAGGGTGAAAAATGGGGGGTCAGGGGGGTTTTTAGGGGGGGTTTTGGGGTTTCGGGGGGGTTTTTTGGGGAGGGGTCTCACCCGAGGAATGGATGACGCGGCTTCGTTTCTGCATCACGTCCATCAGGGCCCCCACGAGCCCCCCAGCGCCGGGACCCGCGCCCACCTCGGGGGTCTCAGGGGTCTGGAAGGGGAGGGGGGCACGGGGAGAGGTCAGGCAGGACCCCCCCCCCCCCACAAGAAATGATAACGGGACCACCCACCCCCAAAAAAAACGGGCATGGAACAGCCCCTCCCCCATCCCATGGGGTCCCCCATAGGTCACGGGAGCCCCCCTTGGAGCCCCCTCCCCCCTCACAGAGCATCCCACCTCCCCCATTTTGGGGTCCCACCCCCCATTTTGGGGTCCCATCCCTTTTTCGGGGGGTCCTACCCTCCTTTTTGGGGGTCCCACCGCTGATTTTGGGATCCCAGACCCCCTCCAGAAGCTTCCAGCTCCCACCCCGGGGTCCCACCCCCCCCCCATTTTTGGAGTCCCACCCCCCCATTTTTGGACTCCCACCCCCCGTTTTTGGTGTCCCCACGCCCCCATTTCTGGGGTCCCCACCTTGTTGAGCGTCACCCCCTGGCGGATCTGGTCCAGCAGCGCCCCCCGGCCCGGGGGGGTCGCGGGGGGGGCGCCCCCGGAGGGGGGAGGGGGCGGCGGAGGAGGGGGAGGGGGAGGAGCGGCCGCTCCGGAGGGGGCGGAGCCTCGCGGGGGAGGGGCGGGGCCTCGCGGAGGGGGCGGTGCCGGGGGAGGGGCGGTGCCGGCGCGGGGTGGGGGAGGGGCCGGGAGCCCCGAGCGGGAGCGGCCGGAGGAGGGGGGAGGGGCGGGGGGAGGGGGGGCGGGGCTGCCGCGGCCCGGGGGGGGAGGGGGCGGCCCTGGGGGAGGGGAGAGAGAGAGAAGGGGGCGGGGTCAGAGGGGGCACAGGGGGGCACGGAGACCCTCGGAGGGTCCCCAGGTACCCCCCAGGTGTGCCCAGCCCCACCCCCAGGTATCCCCAGGTGTGCCCAGGTCCTGTCCAGGTGTCCCCAGGTGTGCCCAGGTCTTGTCCAGGTGTGCCCAGGTGTCCTCAAGTGTCCCCAGGTGCCTCCCAGATGTGCCTTGGTGCCCCCCGGTGCCTCAGCCCCAGCCCCAGGTGTGCCCAGGTATCCCCAGGTGTCTCTGTGTCCCTCCCAAGTCCCTCCCAGCTGTCCCCAGATGCCCACAGGTGTGTCCAGGTCCCTCCCAAGTGTCCCCAGGTGCCCACAGCTGTGCCCAGGTCCCTCCCAGCTGTCCCCAGCTGTCCCCAGGTGTGCCCCCAGGTGTGCCCAGGTGTGCCCAGGTGTGTGCCCACCCTGCCTGCCCATCTCCTCGCGCACGGCCTGCAGCCCCCCCTGGCGCTCGATGAAGTCGTGGATCAGCCGCGAGGTCTCGGCGTCGGCCAAGTGGCGCTCGCTGACCCCGGCCTGGGCGAAGAGCGAGCGCAGGGCGGGGTCCAGGGCGGCCAGCTGGGGACAGGGACAGGGACAGGGACACGCTGAGGGGTCAGTGCCACACACCGAGGGGTCAGTGACACACATTGAGGGATCAGTGACACACATTGAGGGGTCAGTGACACACTGAGGGGTCAGTGTCACACATTGAGGGGTCAGTGACACACTGAGGGGTCAGTGTCACACATTGAGGGGTCAGTGACACACACCGAGGGGTCAGTGACACACACTGAGGGATCAGTGACACACATTGAGGGGTCAGTGACACACTGAGGGGTCAGTGTCACACACTGAGGGGTCAGTGTCACACCCCCCAGGTCACTGTCACCCCATGGGACAGGAGTGACCACAGGGTAGAGTCCAGGGTGGTCAGCTGGGACAGGGACAGGGACAGGGACAGGGGACAGGGACAGGGACAGGGGACATGGGGCAGGGACAGGGATGGGGACAGGGGACACAGGACAGGGACGGGGACAGGGACAGGGGACATGGGACAGGGATGGGGACAGGGGACAGGGACAAGGACAAGGGACAGGGACAGGGATGGGGACAGGGGACACGGGACAGGGGACACGGGACAGGGATGGGGACACGGGACAGGGACAGGGATGGGGACAGGGGACAGGGGACAGGGACAGGGACACATTGAGGGGTCAGTGTCACACATTGAGGGGTCAGTGTCACACACTGAGGGGTCAGTGTCACCCCCCAGGTCACTGTCACCCCATGGGGACCCCAGCTGGGACAGGGACACACTGAGGGGTCAATGTCACCCCCAGGGTCAGCGTCACCAACCATGGGGGACACAGAGGGGGGGACGTGGCCGGGAGGTGTCACCTACATCAAAGCCACCGCTGGGGTCCCACCCGACGTGACTGACGTGCCTGGGGGGGCAGGGGAGGGGACAGAGGTGAGACCCCTCCCCCCTGAACCCCACAGACCCCCATAAACCCCAAAGACCCCCCCTGAACTTTCCCTGAACCCCACAGACCCCAAAACCCCCTGGAGACCCCCCCAAAACCCTCCCAAAACCCCAAATCCCCCCAAATCCCCCCAAACCCCCCCACACCCTACAGCCGCCCTGTGCCCCCCCCAACCCCAAACCCACCCAGACCCCAAATCCCCCCCAGAGACCCCAAAACCCCCCAGGCCCTAAAACTCCCCCCAAATCCCTCCCACAGACCCCAAAGCCCCCCACCCCCCCCCAAAACCTCCCCAAAACCCCAACCAACCCCACAGCCCCCAAATCCCCCAGCCCCAAAATCCCCCCCAGAGACCCCAAACCCCCCCACCTCAAATCCCAGAGACCCCAAAACCCCTCAAACCCCCCCAAACGCCCCCCACCCCAAACCCCTCCAAGCCCCCAGCCCCAAAATCCCCCCCCAGACCACCCCAGACCCACTTGAAGCCGGAGGGGACCCCGATATCGGCCTTGGAGATTTTCTTGCGCCCCTTGGAGATTTTCTTGCGCCCCCTCCCCTTTTTGTGCTCCCCGGGGGGGGGTCCCGAGGCGGGGGAGGGTCCCGAGGTGGGGGAGGGTCCCGAGGGGGGGCTGGGCAGCCCCCGGTACCGGCTGGGGGTGATGTCGGGGTTGGGGATGGGCACGGCCGGGATGGGGGGGCCTGGGGGGGAAAAAATCGTTATGGGGACCCCCCCCTACCGCACCCCGTTATGGGGAGAACCCCAAAATTCCCCAAAAGACCCCAAAATTCCTCCCCAAAAGACCCCAAAATCCCCACCCAAAACACACAGAGACCCCAAAATTCCTCCCCAGAGACCCAAAATCCCTCCCCAAACCACCCAGAGACCCCCTCAAAGATCCAAAATCACCCCAGAGACACCAAAACCACCCCAGAAACTCCAAATTTTCCCCCAGAGACCCCAAAATTCCCCCCAGAGACCCCAAAATCCCCACCCAAAACACACAGAGACCCCAAAATTCCCCCCAGAGACCCCAAAATCCCCACCCAAAACACACAGAGACCCCAAAATTCCCCCCAGAGACCCCCTCAAAGATCCAAACCCACCTCAGAAACCCCAAAACCACCCCAGAAACCCCAAATCCTCCCCCGAGACCCCAAAATTTCCCCCCAGAGACCCCAAAATTCCCCTCCAGAAAACCCCAAAGATCCCCAAATCCCCCCCAGATACCCCAAACACCCCAAAACCACCCCAGAAACCCAAAAATCCCCCCCAGAGACCCCAAACCTGCCCCAAAGACCCCAAAATCCTCCCAGGGACCCCAAAATCCCCCCCCAAAACCATCCCAGAGACCCCAAACCTGTCCCAAAGACCCCAGAATCACCCCAAAACCCCCCCAGTTTCCCCCCAAATTCCCTTCTGGGCCCTCCCTAAGCCCCCTAAATAGGGCAGAACCCCCCAAAAATGGGGCAGAACCCCCCAAAAATGGGACAGAACCCCCCAAAAATGGGGCAGGACCCCCCTCCCCCACTCACCCTCAGGGTTGAGGGTCCTGGGGAGGCTCCCCCGACGCTCTGGGGGGGCACAGGGAGGGTCAGTGGGGGTGAGGACCCCCCCAAATGACCCCAAAACCCCCCAAAATCGCCCCAAAATCCCCCGGGGGGGTCAGGACTCACCATGGCCGGGGGGTGGGGGAGGGGGCAGCGGCTGCTTCTCTGTGGGGGGAGAAAAGGGGGGTCAGAGGAGGGGGGGAGGGGCGGTTTGGGGGGTCCCGGGAGGATTTTGGGGGAGGGGGAGGGGGGGGTCCTCAGAGGATTTTTTGGGAGTTCCCCCAGAGGATTTTGGGGCGTTCCGAGGGGATTTGGGGGGGTTCTGGTGCAGTTTTGGGGTCCTCAGGTGCATTTTGGGGATGCAAGGTGGATTTTGGGGGTCCCCAGGTGCATTTTGGAGGTGCCCAGGTGGATCCAGGTGGATTTTGGGGGTCCCCAGGGGCATTTTGGATGTTCCCAGGTGCATTTCGGGGCTCCCCACATGGATTTTGAAGGTCCCCAGGTGCATTTTAGGGGTTCCCAGTTGTATCTTGGGGGTCCCCCGGTGCATTTTGGGGCTCCCCACGTGGATTTTGAAGCTCCCCAGGTGCATTTTAGGAAGTCCCAGGTGCATTTTAGATGTCCCCAGGTGCATTTTGGGGCTCCCCACATGGATTTTGGATGTCCCCAGGTGCATTTTGGGGCTCCCCACATGGATTTTGGATGTCCCCAGGTGCATTTTGGGGTTCCCAGGTGCATTTTAGGGGTCCCCAGGTGCATTTTGGGGTTCCCAGGTGCATTTTAGGGGTCCCCAGGTGCATTTTGGATGTCCCAGGTGCATTTTGGGGCTCCCCAGGTGCATTTTAGATGTCCCCAGGTGCATTTGGGGGCTCCCCACATGGATTTTGGATGTCCCCACATGGATTTTGGATGTCCCCAGATGTATTTTGGGGTTCCCGGGTGCATTTTGGGGGTCCCCAGGTGCATTTTGGGGAGGGGTCTCTCACCCGCCCGCTGCTGCCGCCGCCGCAGCCTCTCCTGGACTCGGCCCTCGAACGTCGCAGCCTCGGCCTCAGACGCGAAGTTCAGCCCCGCCCACCCCTCCTGAGCCAATCAGGAGCGGCCGTGGGCAGCCAGGCCACGCCCACTTACCCAGAACCACACCCACCTTTAGCCAAACCACACCCACTTTCCCTTATATGGCACTAATCTATTGGCCACACCCATCAAGCACCAAAGCCACGCCCATTTCCCTTATATGGTCATGCTGCATTCATACCTGCCTATAAAAGACCGCACCCACTGACAGCCACGCCCATTTCCCTTATATGGTCATGCCCCATTGCAAACAGGCCACACCTACCTCAAGATGACCACACCCATATCTGACCACACCCACTTTATCGAGACCACGCCCTCCCCAAATTGGCCCTGCCCCAAAGCCCCACCCGTTTAAGCCCCTCCCCCTTGACCACACCCATAATGGCTCCTCCCATCTGTGGCCACCTCCAGCCCCACCCACTGACCCCACCCAAATTTAGCCACACCCCCTATCACGCCCTCCCTTGGCCACGCCCCCCAAGCCCCGCCCACTCACGTGGCTGACAAAGGTGTGGAAAAAGGGGGTGGGGGTCTTGTAGCCCATCCCCCCCTGCAGCTCCTGCTCCCACCACAGCTCCCCGGCCTGGGGGGGACAAATTTCGGGTCAAGGACCCCCAAAAACCCCCCAGGGACCCCCAAAACCCCCCAGGACCCCCACTCAATCCCAATCCCCTCGATCTCCCCCCATCCCAGGATTTTGGGGACCCCCCCAGGATTTTGGGGACCCCCCCCAAGATTTTAGGACCCCTCTGTGATTTTGGGGTCCCCCCCAGAATTTGGGACCCCCCCTCAAATAAAAGGAGAATGATGAAGTGGAACCAGCAGGGGCTGTATTGGACCCACCCCCTTGGGTTTCAGGGACCCCCCCCCCCCAGAATTTTGGGGTCCCCCTCATGGATTTTCGGGACCTCCCAAGATTTTAGGACCCCTCTGTGATTTTGGGGTCCCCCCCCAAAATTTGGGACCCCCCTCATATAAGAGGACGATGAAGAAGTGGAAGCACCAGCATTGTCCTGAACCCACCCCGCCCTTGGGTTTTAGCAATTCCCCAAGGACTTTAGGGACCCCCCCCCAGAATTTTGGGGTCCCCCCCATGGATTTTGGGGTCCTCCCCGAGATTTTGGGGTCCCCCCCGAGGGGTTTTGGGGTCCCCCGACTCACGGGCAGGCGGAAGATGCGGATGAAGTAGGAGCGCCGGGGGCTGTCCCGGACCAGGCAGGCGACGCCGCAGCCCCGGAGGCTCCAGGAGCCCCCCGGGACCCCCCCGGGACCCCCCGGGACCCCCCCAGGGACCCCCCCGGGCTCGGCCACCACCAGCTGGACCACGGCGGTCACCAGGGTCTGTGGGGGGACACGGGGGTGGGACACGGGGCACCCCAAAATCCAACCTGGGAACCCCAAAATCCCCCAAGGCTGCCCTGAAACCCCACCAGAGAGCCCAAAATCCAACCCAGACACCCCAAAATCCAGCCCAGGGACCCCAAAATCCCCCAAGGCTGCCCCGAAACCCCACCAGAGAGCCCAAAATCCAACCCAGACACCCCAAAATCCAGCCAAGAGATCCTAAAATCCAGCCCAGGGACCCCAAAATCCCCCAAGACCGCCCCAAAACGCCACCAGAGACCCCTAAATCCAGCCCAGACACCCCAAATCCATCTCCAAGACCCCAAAATCCAGCCCAGGAAGCCCAAAATGGCCTCAGAGAACCCAAAATCCCCCAAGACCGCCCCAAATTCCATCCCAGAGACCCCAAAATCCCCCAAGACCACCCCAAAAATCTCCAAGAGACCCCAAAATCCATCCCAGACACCCCAAATTCCAGCCCAGGGACCCCAAAATGGCCCCAGAGAACCCAAAATCCCCCAAGACCACCCCAAAATCCATCCCAGAGACCCCAAAATCCAGCCAAGAAATGCCCTCAAACCCCCCCATTTCCCCCTTCCCAGTCCCTCCCAGTCCCTCCCAGTCCCTCAAACCTCCCCCCCCAAACCCCCCAAAATCTTCCCCATCCTACCCTAAATCCGCCCCCAATCCCCCTTAAATCCCCCTTAACCCCCCCCAGTCCCTCCAATTCTCTCCCAGTTCCCTCCCAGTCCCCCCCAGTTCCCTCCCAGTCCCTCCCAGTCCCCCCCAGTTCCCCCCCAGTCCCCCGAGATCCCTTCCCACTCCCTCCCAGTCTCTCCCAGTGCCCCCCCAATCCCCTCTCAATTCCCTCCCAGTTCCCCCCAGTCCCTCCCAGTTCCCTCCCAGTCCCTCCCAATTCCCTCCCAGTCCCTCCCAGTCTCTCCCAGTCCCTCCCAGTCTCTCCCAGTCTCTCCCAGTTCCCTCCCATTCCCTCCCAGTCCCCCAGTTCCTTCCAGTCTCTCCCAATCCCCTCCCAGTCTCTCCCAGTCTCTCCCATTCCCTCCCAGTCCCCCCAGTTCCCTCCCAGTCTCTCCCAGTCCCTCCCAGTTCCCTCCCAGTTCCCTCCCAGTCCCCCCAGTTCCTCCCAATCCCCTCCCCATTCCCTCCCAGTCCCCCCAATTCCCTCCCAGTCCCCCCAGTTCCTCCCAGTCCCTCCCAGTTCCCCCCAGTCTCTCCCAATCCCCTCCCATTCCCTCCCAGTTCCCTCCCATTCTCTCCCAGTCCTTCCCAGTCCCCCCCAGTTCCCTCCCAGTCCCCCCAGTTCCTCACCACGCATTTCCTGCCCAGCACCTCGAAGATCCTCAGGTTCTCCTGCTCCCCCAGCAGCTCCGAGGGGACGTTGTCCCCCCCCTGTCGCCCCCCCCGGCTCATCCCCAGATTTTTGGGACCCCCCAAAAAATTCCTAGAACCCCAAAACCGCCTTGGGAGCCCCAAAAATCCCCCTGAGAACCCCAAAAAATCCCACAGGACCCCCCCAAAATCTGCCTGGGAACCCCCAAAATCCTCCTGGGGATCCCAAAAGACCCCTGGGACCCCCCAAAATCCCCTCTGGGACCCCCCAAAACCCCCCCGGAGCCGCCCCCCAAAAATCTCTGGGTGCCCCCGGGGCCTCTTCCGGCCGGAAGCACCCAAAGGTGGCGGGGACGTCACCTCCGGACTGGGGGAACTGGGAGGGACTGGGGGGGAACTGGGGGGGACTGGGAGGGACTGGGAGAGATTGGGAGGGACTGGGGGCAACTGGGAGGGATTGGGGGCAACTGGGAGGGACTGGGAGGGAACTGGGGGGGACTGGGGGCAACTGGGAAGGAACTGGGGGGGACTGGGAAGGGGAACTGGGAGGGTCTGGCGGAACTGGGAGGGACTGAGAAATGGAACTGGGAGGGACTGGGAGGGACTGGGGGGGAACTGGGAGGGACTGGGGGGGAACTGGGAGGGACTGGGAGGGACTGGGGGGCAACTGGGAGGGACTGGGAGGGATTGGGGGCAACTGGGAGGGACTGGGAGGGACTGGGGGCAACTGGGAGGGACTGGGTGAGACTGGGGGGAAACTGGGAGGGACTGAGAAAGGGAACTGGGAGGGACTGGGAAGGGGAACTGGGGTCACTGGGAGGGGACTGGGAGGGAACTGGGAGGGCACTGGGGGGGCACTGAGAAGGAAACTGGGAGTACTGGGAGGGAGCACTGCAGGGACTGGGAAAGGGAACTGGGGGAACTGGGAGCAAACTGGGAACACTGGGAAAATCCCAGTCCTGGCCCCGCCCGTGCCCGCACCCTCCCAGTTCATACTGGGAACTGCCCAGTTCATACTGGGAATGGGAAATCCCTTCCCAGTCCATACTGGGAGCTCCCAGTCCCCCCCAGTCCATACTGGGAACCTCCAACCCCTTCCCAGTCCATACTGGGAACTTCCCAGTCCCTCCCAGTTCATACTGGGAACCCCAAATTCTCTCCCAAGTCCATACTGGGAGGCCCAAACTCCCTCCCAGTCCCTACTGGGATCCCCCAGTCCCTCCCAGTCCATACTGGGAACTTCCCAGTCCCTCCCAGTCCATACTGGGAGCCCCCAACTCCTTCCCAGTCCCTCCCATTCCATATTGGGAGCCCCAAACCCCTTCCCAGTCCATACTGGGAGCCCCAAACTCCCTCCCAGTCCCTCCCAGTCCCTACTGGGAGCCCCCAGTCCCTCCCAGTCCATACTGGGAGCCCCAAACTCCTTCCCAGTCCCTCCCAGTCCATACTGGGAGCCCCCAGTCCCTCCCAGTCCCTACTGGGAGCCCCGAACTCCCTCTCAGTCCATACTGGGAGCCACAAACTCCTTCCCAGTCCATACTGGGAGGCCCCAGTCCCTCCCAGTCCCTCCCAGTCCATACTGGGAGCCACACCAGTATCGGGCATCGTTTATTGGCGATTCCGGCACCTCTGGGACCCCCCCGGGACCCCCCCCCGGGCTGGGGGGGGGAGGGGCAATAAATAAAGGGGGGGGAGGGGAGAAGGCACCCAGGGTGGAGGGGGGGGGGGCAGGAACTGGTTTGTACTGGTCCATACTGGGAGAAGGCCTGTGGGCATCAACACAGCAGCGGGGGCACCCTACCGGTCCATACTGGTCTGTACTGGTCCGTACTGGGAGCACGCAAGGCCACGCGGGTGAGGAGAGCTCTGGACTGGTTTGGACTGGTTTGGACTGGTCTGTACTGGTTTGGACTGGTCCATACTGGTCCATGCTGGGAGGACCCAAGGCCACGCCGGTGAAGAACTCCCAGTTTGGCTGCCGGACTGGTCCATACTGGTCCGTACTGGGATGGCTGAAGGCCATGGCAAGGCACTGGTCCGTACTGGTCCGTACTGGTCCGTACTGGTCCGGCACAAGGCGATGCATGTGGGGGTCTCCCAGTTGGGCTCCCAGCTCCTTCCTGCTCCAAACTGGTCCATACTGGTCCGTACTGGTCTGGCCCAAGGCATTGTAGATCCAAGAGTTCCCAGGCGAGTGGTTGGTACTGGTTCGTACTGGTTTGTACTGGGATGTCCCACAGTGGTGCAGAACCCAGCAGGGAGGCACTGGGCTCTACTGGTTCATACTGGTTTATACTGGGATGTCCCACAGTGGTGCAGAACCCAGCAGGGAGGCACTGGGCTCTACTGGTTCATACTGGTTTGTACTGGGATGTCCCACGGTGGTAGGCGAGTGGTTGGTACTGGTTCATACTGGTTTGTACTGGGATGTCCCACGGTGGTGCAGATCCCAGCAGGGAGGCACTGGGCTCTACTGGTTCATACTGGGAGGGGTCTCTGGGGAGGTCATGGGGAGGCCTGGGGGTCCCTGCTGACCCCATGGTGGCCTTGGGGACCCCAAAGGGACCCACCTGTCCCCATGTGGAGTCCCCAGGTTGTCCTGCAGACCCCGGCAGTGACCAAAGGGTCCCCAGGGTGACCCCAGGACCTCCTGGAGATGCTTTTTGGGGTCACCACGGTGTCCTACAGGTTCTCACACTCAGTTTAGGAGTCCCCATGAGGGTTTGGGGGGTCCCTGGAGATGTTCTGTGGGGTCACCACCTTGTCCTACAAACCCACAGTGGCTTTGGAGCCCCTCGTGATGACCTCAGACCCATCTCAGATGTTCTATGGGGTCACCAAGTTGTCCTACAGACCTCCAGTGACTTTGGAGCCCCTCACGATGACCTCAGACCCACTCTGAGATGTTCTAAGATGTTCTATGGGGTCACCCCCTTGCCCTTAAGACTTCAAGTGACCTTGGAGCCCCTCACGATGACCTCAGACCAACTTTGAGATGTTTTATGGGGTCACCACCTTGTCCTACAGACTTCAAGTGACTTTGGAGCCCCTCACAATGACCTCAGACCCACTCTGAGATGCTCTGAGATGTTCTATGGGGTCACCATGTTCTCCTGTGGACTTCAGAACCCCACACGATGACCTCAGACCCACTCTGAGATGTTCTGAGATGTTCTATGGGGTCACCCCCTTGCCCTTAAGACTTCAAGTGACCTTGGAGCCCCTCACGATGACCTCAGACCAACTTTGAGATGTTTCATGGGGTCACCACCTTGTCCTACAGACTTCAAGTGACTTCGGAGCCCCTCATGATGACCTCAGCGCCTTCGGGAGATGTTCTGAGACGTCCTCCAGCATCACCCCCTTACCCCCTATGCCATCCTTACCGCTCCCACCCTCTCTCCCCCCACCCCCTCTGGTGTCTCCTGAACCTTTCCCCCACCCTCTCCCCTTTTTACCCCGAAGGAGGCCCCGTTTGGGGTCCCCCCGGGGCGGTGGCGCCCCACCCTTCCAGGTACCTGGCGAAGAGCGCCTTGGCGCGGCGCAGGACGCGCGGCAGGTGGTGGCGGCGCACCAGGCGGTCGAAGTGCATGGCCACCTCGTTGTAGTCGCCGGCGCGCGCCATCACGGCCTCGCGCTGCTCCAGCAGCATGGCCAGGCACACGAACAGCAGGAACGGGTTCCCCTGGCCCAGCTCTTCCGGAGGCGGCAGCGGCGCGCCGTCGTCCTCCACCGTCACCTCCTCGTCCGAGGAGGAGGAACAGGAGGAGCACGAGGAGGAGGAGGAGGAGGAGGAAGGGTCTTCCCAAGCCCAGCGACCGCCCCAAGGGTCGTCGGGGGTGGTTGGGTTGTGGCGGGTGGTTTTGGGGGGGTGGTGGTCGTCGTGGAGGTCGTGGTGGACGTGGTCGTGTTTGAGGTCGCCGTGGATGTCCCTGGGGTCATCGCGGCCGTGTCTGAGGTCATCAAGTCCTTCCTTGGGGTCACCACGGCCATCCCTGGGGTCATCACAGCCATCCTTGAAGCCATGGTGGCCATCCCTGCAGTCATGGTGGCCATCCCTGGGGTCATCACGGCCATCCCTGGGCTCATGGTGGCCATCCTTGAAGCCATGGTGGCCATCCCTGGGGTCATGGTGGCCATCCCTGGGGTCATCACGTCCTTCCCTGGGGTCATCACGGCCATCCCTGGGGTCATGGTGGCCATCCTTGAGGTTGTTGTGGCCTTCTCCAAAGCTGTGTCCTTCTCTGAGATCACCGTGAACCTTCCCGAGGTCATCGCGATTCATCCCACGGTCATCTCCTCCTTCTCCTGGGTCACCCAATCCCTCTTTGAGATCACCTCCTCCTTTTCTGAGGTCACCTCGTCCTTCTCTTGGGTCGCGTCCCTCTCTGGGCCCACCCTGTCCTTTTCTGGGCTCTTCTGCAGCCCCCCAGCAGAGGCTGTGGGGTCTCTGCTCCATCTCCAGGGCGTCGGTGCCTTCCTCCACCTTCCTGGCGCCACCTGGCTCCGAGTCCTTGGAGCCCTCGGGGGCTCCTCCAGCACCCCTGGGGAGTCTCCCCTGGACCTTCCTGAAGCTCTTGTGACCTTTGGGGACATCTCTGGAGCTTTTGTGGCCTTTGGAGTCATCTCTGGAGATCTTGTGACCTTTAGGGACATCACTGGAGCTCTCAAGACCTTCCTGAATGTTCTTAAAGCTCTTGGGATCCTCCCGGCTGTCCCTGGGACCATCGGGGACATTGCTGGAGCTCTTAGGACTCTCCTGGACACCCTTGGAAACTTCTAGAACATCACTGAAGCTCTTGGGACTCTCGAAGACCTCGTTGGATGTCTTGGGGCTGTTGGGGACATCTCCAGAGCTCTTGGAACCCTCTGGGCTATCACTGGAAGTCTTGAGACCCCCAGGGCTACCACTGGAGCTTGTGGGACCCTCTGGGCCATCGCTGGAGCTCGTGGGACCACCTGGATCATCACTGGAGCTCTTGGGACCACCTGGGACGTCACTGGAGCTTGTGGGACCACCGGGGACATCACTGGAGCTTGTGGGACCACCGGGGACATCACTGGAGCTCTTGGCACCCTCAGGGCCATCACAGGAACCCTTGAGACCCCCAAAGCCACCACCAGAGCCCTGAGTGACTCCTCCAGCACCTTCTCCTCCACCTTCCTCCTCCTCCTCCTCCTCCACCTTCCTCCTCCTCCTCCTCCTCCTCCTGGGCGGCCTCGGCCGCAGCCCCCGGCGCTCCCTCAAGGCCCGGCCGGCCCTGCGAGCGCCCAGGGGGGCTCCGAGCAGCGGGACCCCCTCGGGGGGCGGCGGCGGCGCCGGGGGCAAGGAGCTCCAGGTGATCTCCAGCACCTTGAGCGCGTCCTCGAAGGCGAACTCACGCTTGAGCTCCAGCAGCAGCCAGCGGTAGCAGAAGAGGAGGTCGTGGGCGCCGCGCGCCGCCAGGAAGGCCCAGAACTGGGGGTCGGCGCGGCGCAGCAGCCGGCGCAGGTGGCCGAAGGCCCGCGCCAGCCCGCGGCCGCCGGGGCGGAAGCGCGGCGCCAGGCGGCGCATCAGCGAGCAGAAGCACAGGAAGGCCTGGGCCTCGTCGTCCAGCACGGCCAGCAGTGGCGCCGCCACGTCCGACATGCCCTGACAGTAGGAGAGGCGCGGGTGGCCCAGGGCGAAGGTGGTGAGCAGTGCCTGCAGGGCGGCCAGGTGAGGGTGGCCCTCCTCGGGGCCGCCGAAGTAGGGGTGGGCGCGGTCGGTGCGCACCACGTCCTTGCGCACGGCGGCGGCCACCTGGGCCAGCTCGGCCGGCGCGGCGCGGGCGGCCAGCGCCACCTTCAGCGAGGAGTACTCGGCCGCCTTGAGGCGCAGGTGGGACAGGCGCTCCTGGCCCGTGAGGCCGGCGGGGAACACGTTCAGCAGGTAACGCCACACCACCTGCACAGGGGAAATTGGAAAGGTGAGGGATGAGGGATAGGTTCAGCAGGTAACGCCACACCGCCTGTGTAGGGGGGAATGGGGACAGGTGAGGGATCAGGGACAGGTTCAGCAGGTGACACCAACAGGTGAGGGATCAGGGACAGGTTCAGCAGGTAACGCCACACCACCTGTACAGGGGAAACGGGGACAGGTGAGGGATCAGGGACAGGTTCAGCAGGTAACGCCACACCACCTGTGTGGGGGGGAATGGGGACAGGTGAGGGATCAGGGACACGTTCAGCAGGTGACACCAACAGGTGAGATCAGTGACACGTTCAGCAGGTAACACCACACCACCTGTGTGGGGGGGAATGGCAAAGGGGAGGGATCAGGGACAGGTTCAGCACTTGGCACCACAACACCTGTACAGGGGAAATGAGTACAAGTGAGGGATCAGGGAAATGCTTAGCAGGTAATGCCAGATCTCCTGTAGAGGGGAATGAAACAGGTGAAAAATTAGGGACAAGTTCAGCAGGTAACGCCACACCACGTGCACCACAGACAATGAGGGTCAGAGAAGGTCAAGGGTGACTCCAAGTGGAAATCAGAAAACTCTCAGGTGTTGGTCAGGATGGATCTGAGGATCCTCAGGTGTGGCTGAGGTGACATCAGAAGCCCCCAAGTGCAATTCAGGCAACACCAGAACACCTTAGGTGTGACTGAGATGCAATCACAACCCCCAGGTGAACCTCAGGGAGATCAGAGAACCCCCTAAGGTGCGTCTCAGAGAACCCCAGGTGTGATCAGAACCTCCCTCAGGTGTACCCCAGGTGTGACCACAACCCCCCAGATGTGCCCCAAGTGTGATCACGCCCCCCAGGTGCATCTCTGGGCTCTCACCTTGCGCAGGCCGGGCTCGACGCCGCCGTGGAACACGTGCAGCCGCAGGTCCTGGGGCCGCAGCAGGCGCCCACCTGGGCCCAGGTACGACCTCAGGTCGGCGTCGCTCAGGGGGGCGCAGGGCGGGGGCGGGGGAGGGGGCGGGGACACGGCCGGGGTCCCTTCGGGCCACGCCAGGGCCGCCTGTGCCCGCGCCAGCGTCCGGCCCACCTGTGGGAACAGCACAGGTGCCACTGGGAGGGCACTGGGATGCCCAAGCAGGAGCTCTCTGTGAGCTTCCAGCAGGGTGGGGCACCCCAGGTTGCCTCACCTGCGCCAGGTGTGCTCACCTGTGCCAGCAGAGCCTGGGTGAAGGGCAGGGCCGCCGCCAGCAGCGAGCGGCGCTCGGGGACCGGCTCGGCCGCCGCCACCTCCCGCGGGCTGATGATGTCCCAGTCCTCCAGCAGCGGGCCTGGGGACAGCACACCTGAGCCACAGGTACCTAAGAGCCCTGGGAGCCCCACCTCGCACACCTGAGCACGCCCAGAGCCTCCTGACACCCAGCCCAGGCCACCAAGTGTCCCAGGTGTGTGTCCCCTGATGTGTCCTGTCCCACCCAGGTGTGTCTCACTCTGCCCAGGTGTGTCCAAGTAAGTCTGTGACTATCCCAGGTGTGTCTCAGGTGTGTCCCAGGTATTTCTCCACCCCCCCCAGCTGTATCACTCACTGTCAGGGGGGTTCCTGACGTCCAGGCGCAGCCTCAGGGTGGGCCTGGCGCAGTTGAAGGCATTGGCCAGGTCACCATCGCTCAGCAGAGGCACAAAGGTGTCCTGGCCCTGCCCATCCCGTGCCGCGAAGCTCAGAACGAAGCTTTTCTTCCTGAGGGGACACAGGTGAGCTCACCTGGGTGCTCTGGGGGGTCCCAGGTGTGCCCAGAGGGAGGATCCAGGGGGTCCCACTCACCCCTGCAGGTCGAAGGCCCGGGCCAGGATGTGCTGCAGCACGTCCAGTGAGGTGATCTGCGGGTCCACGGCGAACGAGCGGAACTCGGGCGGCTGCTGCCCCTCATTCTTCTGTGGGAGGAGCGTCAGGAGATCCCGGGAAGGTCCCGGGAGGTCCCGGTGGATCCCGGAGGGTCCCGGAGCCCCCCGGCCCCTCACAGCGATCCAACATGGCGGCGCAGCACCGTCCCCACAGCAGGGCCACGCGCCTCCCGCAACGCTGATTGGCCGCCGCCCCCCACGTGACCCAAAAGGCGGGAAATTTTCCCGCCGGCGCCACACCCGCAGGTGGCAACGCCCCCCGAGCTGATTGGCTGCCCCGGGCATGACTCCACCCCTTAGCCGCGCCCACGAGAGGCCCCGCCCATGTTTTCACCCGCCCTTTACCTTGACGCGCACGCGCACAACCTCGCACTCCTCCTCCAGCGCGGCCCCGCCCCCGCCGCCCGGCGAGGCCCCGTCCCCCGTCGTCGCCGCCATGTTGGGGCGGGGTCTCGGGGGGGGGTTAGGGGTTCCGGGGGGGTTTCGCCGCCGCCGCCGCCCCCCCGAGCCGGGGAAGCGGGGGGCTGCTGTTACGTCACCGTGCTGGCGCCACGCCGCGCCCCCGTTCGGAAGGTGCGCGGTTCTCGTGGGGGGGGGATCCGGAGCCGCGCCGCGCCCGTGCCCGTCCTGCGGCCGCGGCCGCGGCAACAACATCCGGGGCAGCGCGCGGAATCGACGTCACGGGGCGGGCTCCGCCGAGTTTGTTCCGTTAATGACGTCACGACTCCTCCCACCCTTTCCCAACGCAGCGAAATGACGTCACAGGCAGCGATTCACATCGGGTTTATTGGGGGGAGACGGGGGCGCATGCGGGACCGCCTTAAACGGGCAACGCCAGAGTGGGGACCACGTCTTCCTTAAAGGGGCAACGCCGCAGCGGGAACTGCCCTCGCTCTTAAAGGGGCAACGCCCTCCAGGGAGCCCCGCCCACCCTTAAAGGGGCAAGGCCACGTAAAGAACCGTCCGGCCTTAAAGGGGCAATGCCGGTAGGGCCCACCGCGTCCTTAAAGGGGCAACGCCTCGCCCGCAGCAGCGCCCCAGCCGGGGGGCGGAGCCTGCGGGGGGTGGGGGGCGAGGCCCCGCCCACCAAAAGAGGCCCCGCCCTTCAGGGGGGTCCCTGGGGGGTCGCCTGTTCCTTCCTGAGCTGTGCCAGCTCCTGGGACAGCGACTCCAGGTCCTGGAAAGGGGGGAATGAAGAGGGCTAGAGACCACGCCCACTGCACGAGGCCACGCCCTCATAGCGACCACACCCTTGTCCTGGCCACGCCCACAGCTGAAAGCCCCGCCTTCACTTTAAACCCCTCTCTAATGTCCATAAACTCAGTGATGTCCTAGATTATGCCACACCCCCACATTTAAACCACGCCCCCTTTTGAGCCCCGCCCCTTTCACCATAAACCACAGCCCTATAACCCACACCCAATTCCCAATGACCACACCCATTTCAGTAAACCACACCCCTTTAAGAGGCTCCACCCCCTTCCCCACAAACCACACCCCCTTCCGGCCACACCCTTCCATGGCCCCGCCCCCTCACCTGTGCCAGGTGCAGGTTCTTGGTCAGCTGCTCCTCCAGGAGGTTCTGCAGCTTCTTGTTCATCTCCCGCAGCCCCTCCTCACCTGGGCCCGGCCCCGCCCCGCGCCGCGCCAGCCCCGCGGGACCCGCGGCCTCTGCGGACAGGGGAGAGAGGGACAGGTGAGGGGGACAGGGGAGAGAAACGGGAGAGAGAGACAGGTGAGAGACAGGGGAGAGAGGTGAGAGAGGTGAGAGAGGGACAGGTGAAGGGGACAGGTGAGAAACAGGGGAGAGACAGAGGAGAGAGACAGGTGAGAGAGGGACAGGTGAGAAGGATCAGATGGGTGGAGACAGGGGAGGGTACAGGGGAGGGTACAGGGGAGGGACAGGTGAGGGTACAGGGGAGGGACAGGTGGGACCAGGACAGGTGAGAAGGATCAGATGGGTGGGGACAAGTGAGGGAGGGGCAGGTGAGCTGACAAGTGAGGGGACAGGTGAGGAACAGCTGAAAGGAGGGACAGGTGAGGCTCAGGTGTAACAGGCGAGGCTCAGGTGAGGTTCAGGTGTAACAGGTGAGGTTCAGGTGAGGTTCAGGTGAGGTTCAGGTGTAACAGGTGAGGTTCAGGTGAGGTTCAGGTGTAACAGGTGAGGTTCAGGTGTAACAGGTGAGGTTCAGGTGAGGTTCAGGTGTAACAGGTGAGGTTCAGGTGTAACAGGTGAGGTTCAGGTGAGGTTCAGGTGTAACAGGTGAGGTTCAGGTGTAACAGGTGAGGCTCAGGTGAGGCCCAGCTCAGCCCCAGGTGCCCTCACCCGTGCGGCTGTCCCTGACGAAGCTCTGGATGATGGCGCTCTTCCTGCACAGATCCTCGGCCATGGACGCGCTCGACACCTCCAGGTGCCTCACCTCGAAGGGGAGCTGCAGGTGAGCTCCAGGTGCCACCCCCCTGACCCTCCCAGTGCTCCCAGTTTATCCCAGTCCCTCCCAATCCCCTCCCAATCCCCTCCCAGTGCTCCCAGTTTATCCCAGTTTATCCCAGTCCTTTCCCAATCCCTCCCAGTCCCTCCCAGTCCCCCCAATCCCCTCCCAACCCCTCCCAGTGCTCCCCAGTCCCTCCTAGTTTTATCCCAGTCCCTCCCAGTTTATCCCAGTCCATCCCAGTCTCTCCCAGTTTATCCCAATCCCCTCCCAATCCCCCCCAGTCCCTCCCAGTTCTATCCCAGTCTCTCCCAATCCCCCCCCAGTCTCTCCCAGTCCCCCCCAGTTTATCCCAATCCCCTCCCAGTCCCCCCCAGTCCCTCCCAGTTCTATCCCAGTCCCCCCCAGTCCCCCCAGCACCTTCTCCTCCAGCAGCCACCGCTCCTGCTGGCTCTGGGCCAGCCTCTGGAACAGCTCGGCCACCTCTGCCGGGGAGAGGCCGCCCCCGGCCGGGACCCCCCCGGCGCTGCCGCCCCCGGGGCTGCCCGAGCCCGACTGCGCCGGGGGCGGGGCCGGGGGCGGGGCCCAACCCCGTCAGACCACGCCCAACAAAGCCCCGCCCCAGCCGTGAGGTTCGTTCGTCAAGGGAAGGGGGGAAATGGCCACGCCCACATCCGGTCACAGCCAAGCCACGCCCACATCGGGTTCACAGCAAAGCCACGCCCTCAATAAGCCACGCCCACAGCGGGTGTATCCGAATTAAGCCACACCCACATTAGGTCACAACCATTTAAGCCACACCCCCAAATTAGCTGTGCCCTCATTAAACCACGCCTACCAAGCCACACCCTCTTAGGCCACACCCCATGATACCCTTTAAAGCCATGGCCACACCCCCAATTATAAATCAAGCCACACCCAATTAATAATCCAATTAAGCCACGCCCACCAATTAATAATCCAATTAAACCACGCCCTAAATAAGCCACGCCCACCTTACATCACTATAGTCATCCACACCCTCTTAAGCCACCCCCCCAATTTAATGTCACTAAGCCACGCCCACTAAGCCACGCCCACATAACCCCACCCACACAAACCACGCCCATTCCCAGCCCTCACCTTCTTTCCCTGAGACCACACCCCTTTTAATAAGCCACACCCCTCCCGATGCCCCGCCCCCTTTCCCTGAGGCCCCACCCACCTTGGTGCTTCCGGGGGCGGAGCCATCGCGGCCCAATGAGGACACGGAGCTGCTGTCCCCGCCCGGGCCCCGCCCTGGGGAGGAGCCTCCGTCCAACCCCAGCTCCTCCAGTCCTGGGGGACCCCAAAATCCATCAGGGACCCCCCAAAATCCATCGGGGACCCCAAAAAATCCATCAGGGAACCCCCAAAATCCATCGGGGACCCCAAAATCCATCAGGGAACCCCCAAAATCCCAACAGGGACCCCAAAATCCTTCAGGGACCCCAAAATCCATCAGGGACCCCCCAAAATCCTTCAGGGACCCCAAAATCCATCTGAGACCCCCCAAAATCCATCGGGGACCCCAAAATCCTTCAGGGACCCCCCAAAATCCATCAGAGACCCCAAAACCCATCAGGGACGCCCCTACCCAAATTCTGGGGTGCCTCCAACCCAGAATCTGGGGTTCTCCCCTCACCCAAATTTTGGGGATCCCCTCTCCCAAATTTTAAGGTAACACTCGCCCAGATTTTGGGGATTCTCCCCCCAAAATTTCACGGTTACCCTCTCCCAAATTTTGGGATTCTCCCCCCAGTTTTTGGTGGTTCTTGCCCGAATTTTTGGGGTTTGCTTCCTCCAATTTTGGGCTTCTCCACCACTCAAATTGTGGGGTTCCCTCCCCCGACCCAAATTTTGAGGTTCTCCTCCAAATTTCGGGATTCTCCCCCCAAATTTTGGGGATTCTCCCTCCAATTTTTGGGGTTCCCTCCCCCAAATTTTGTCGTTCCCCCCCCTCAAATTCTGGGATTCTCCCCCCAAATTTTGGGATTCTCCTCCCAATTTTTGGGGTTCTCTCCCCCAAACTTCGTCGTCCCCCCACCCACTCAATTTCTGGGATTCTCCCCCCAATTTTTGGGATTCTCCTCCCAATTTTTGGGGTTACCTTCCCCCAAATTTAGGGGATCTCTCCCCAACTTTTGGGGTTCCCCCCCCCCCCCAAATTTTGGGTTTCTCCCCCCAGTTTTTGGGGTTCCCTCCCCCAAATTTTGTCGTTCCCCCCCGTCAAATTCTGGGATTCTCCCCCCAATTTTTTGGGATTCTCCCCCCAATTTTTGGTGTTCCTTCACCAAATGTAGGGGTTTTCTCCCCTGAAATTTTTGGGGCTACCGTCACCCAAATTTTGGGATTCTCCCCCCAAGTTTTGGGGTTACCTTTCCCCAAATTTAGGAATTCTCTCCCCAAATTTTGGGGCTACCCTCACCCAAATTCTGTGATTCTCCTCCCCAATTTTTGGTCTTTCTTCACCAAATTTTGCCCTCCCCCCCCCCCCCCCCCCCCCCCCAAATTCTCCTGATTTTCCCCTCCATTTTTCTGCTCGCCCTCCCCTAAATTTTGACATTTTTCCCCCGCCATTTTTTGGGGTCCCCCCCTCCCCATCCCTCCCCAAATTTTGGGGTCCCCCCCCTGACCCGAGCGGGCCCTGCTGGGCACCAGCAGCTCCTGCAGCCGCTCCTGCAGCCGCTCCCCCCGGCGCCGCTCCAGCTGCAGCTGCCTCCTCAAATCCTTCAGCTGAGAGAGGGGAGAGTTTCGGGGTTTTTGGGGGGATCTTTAGGAACCCCCCAAATCCCTGGGGGGGGGTCCCCAAAAGGTTTGGGGTGTCCCCGAAGCCGCCCCGGGGTCGCTCACGGCGGCGCTGCCTTTCTTCTCCAGGATGCGCTGCCCGTCCCGCACGTCCTTCAGCTCCTGGGGGGATTTTGGGGGGGGGTTTGGGGGTTTTTGGGGGGTCCTGAGGGATTTTGGGGGGTCACGAGAGGGATTTGGAGGGGTTTTAAAGGGATTTTGGGTGATTTTGGGGGATTACAATGTTTTGGGTGATTTTTGGGGGTTACAAGGGGGTTTTTTTAGAGTTTTAGGGGGGGTTCTGCAGCTCCTGGGGGGATTTTTGGGGGTTTTTGGGGGGTCCTGAGGGATTTTTGGGGGTCGTGAGAGGGATTTTGGGGGATTACAGTGGAATTTTGGGTGATTTTTGGGGGTTACAAGAAGATTTGGGGCAGTTTTGGAGGGGTTTGGGGGGGATTTTTCAGCTCCTGAGGGGATTTTTTGGGGGTTTTTGGGGGGTCCTGAGGGATTTTGGGGATTACAAAGGGATTTTGGGTGATTTTGGGGGTTACAAGGGGATTTTTTTTAGAGTTTTAGGGCGGGGTTCTGCAGCTCCTGGGGGGATTTTTGGGGGGATTTTGGGGGTTTTTGGGGGGGCTTTGAGGGATTTTGGGGGGTCATGAGAGGTCATGAGAGGGATTTTGGGGGATTACAATGGGATTTGGGGTGATTTTTTGGGGTCACAACGGGATTTTGGCTGATTTTTGGGGGTTACAAGGGGATTTGGGGCAGTTTTGGAGGGGTTTAGGGGGATTTTTGGGGGGATTTTTGGGGGGTCCTGAGGGATTTTTGGGGGTCGTGAGAGGGATTTTGGGGGATTACAGTGGGATTTTGGGTGATTTTTGGGGGTTACAAGAAGATTTGGGGCAGTTTTGGAGGGGTTGGGGGGGGATTTTTGAGGATCTTTTAGGGGATTTTGTGGCTGTTTTAGGGGATTTTGGGGCTGTTTTAGGGGATTTTGGGGCTGTTTTAGGGGATTTTGGGGCTGGTTTTGGAGATTTTGTGGCCATTTTAGGGAATTTTAGGGCTCTTTTAGGGCATTTTGTGGCCATTTTAGGGCATTTTGTGGCCGTTTTGGGGGATTTTAGGGCCATTTTAGGGGATTTTGGGGCTCTTTTAGGGCATTTTGGGGCCATTTTGGGGGATTTTAGGGCCATTTTCGGGGATTTTGGGGCTGTTTTAGGGATTTTGTGGCCATTTTAGGGGATTTTAGGGCTGTTTTAGGGGATTTTGGGGCTCTTTTAGGGCATTTTGTGGCTGTTTTGGGGGATTTTGGGGCCGTTTTAGGGGATTTTGGGGCTGTTTTAGGGGATTTTGTGGCCGTTTTGGGGAATTTTAGGGCTGTTTTAGGGGATTTTGGGGCTGGTTTTGGAGATTTTGTGGCCATTTTAGGGGATTTTGGGGCTCTTTTAGGGCATTTTGTGGCCGTTTTGGGGGATTTTAGGGCTGTTTTGGGGCATTTTGTGGCCGTTTTGGGGGATTTTGGGGCCATTTTGGGGCCGTTTTTGCAGGTTTGGGGTCCCACCTGTCTCAGGCGCGTCCCTCGGCCTCGTGCAGCTCCCGCAGCCGCTGCTCCTCCCCCAGCGCCGCCCGCAGCTGCCCCAGCTCCTCCTGGGGGGACATTTGGGGACATTTGGGGACATTTGGGGACATTTGGGGCCATTTGGGACAATTGGGGGCAATTTGGGGACATCTGGGGACATTTAACCCAAAATCTCCCCACAATTTACCCCAAAGTTCCCCAAATTTCCCAAAACTTTAACCCGAATTCCCCCCCAAATTTACCCCAAATCTCCCCAAAATTTACCTCAAAGTTCCCCAAATTTCCCAAAAATTTACCCCAAATCTCCCCAAAACCTCCCCATATCCCCCAAAATTTACCCCAAGCTTCCCCCAGAATTTACCCCAAATGTCCCCAAACCCTCCCCAAAATTTACCTCAAATCCCCAAAATTTACCCCAGCTTCTGCCCGAAACCTCCCCAAATCTTACCCCAAATCTCCCCCAAAAAATATCCAAAATCCCCCAGATTTCCCACAAAATTTCCCCCCAAATCTCTCAATTTACCCCAAATTCCCCCAAAATCCCCCTAAAATTTACCCAAATTTCACCCCAAATGCCCCCAAAACCTCCCCAACATTTCCCCCAAGTCTCCTCAAGATGCCCCCAAAATTTCCCCCAAATTCCTCAAGGACTCCCCAAAATTTCCCCCAAATCCCCCCAAATCCCCCCAAATCTTACCCCAAATCTCCCCCCAAAAATATCCAAAATCCCCCAGACTTCCCACAAAATTTCCCCCCAATCTCCCCTAAATTTACCCCAAAATTCCCTAAAATTCACCCAAATTTCATCCCAAATGCCCCAAAACCTTCCCATATCGCCCCAAATTTACCCCAAATCCCCCAAAAATATTCAAAATCCCCCAAAATTTACCCCAAAATTTCCCCCAAATCTCCCCAAAATTCCCCCAAGATTTACCCAAAATTTCCCCCAAATCTCCCAAAATGTCCCCCCAAAAACTCCCCAAATCTTACCCCCAAATCTCCCCCCAAAAATATCCAAAATCCCTCAAATTTCCCGCAATATTTCCCCAAAATCTCCCCAAAATTCCCCCGAAATCTCCCCAAAATTCCCCTGAAATCTCCCCAAAATTCCCCCAAAATCTCCCCAAAATTCCCCTGAAATCTCCCCAAAATTCCCCCAAAATTTCCCCCAAATCTCCCCAAAATGTCCCCCAAAAACTCCCCAAATCTTACCCCCAAATCTCCCCCCAAAAATATCCAAAATCCCTCAAATTTCCCCCAAAATTTCCCCCAAAATTTCCCCCAAATCTCCCCAAAATTTCCCCCAAATCCCCCCAAATCCCCCCAAAATCTCCCAACCCCCCAAATTCCCCCAAAATGCCCCGAATCCGCCCCAATCCCAGCTGACCTGGAGCTGCCCCCGCTGCTGCTCCTGCTCCTCCCGCAGCCGCTCCTGGGGGGGCACAGGGCGAGGATTTTGGGGGGTCCCCAACGTTGGGGGGGGGGGGGGGGGACCCCAAAAGTGGGGAGGGGTCTCGGGGAGGGGGAGGGGGGGGAGGGTTTGGGGTCACCTGGGCGGCCTCGGCCTCGTGCAGGCGCCGACGGAGCTGATCCCGCTCACCTGAGCACACCTGGGCACCCCGAAACGGCCATGGGGACCCCGAAATGTGCATGGGCACCCCGAAACGGCCATGGGCACCCCGAAATGTGCATGGGCACCCCGAAACGGCCACGGGGACCCCGAAACGGCCACGGGGACCCCAAAACCGCCATGGGGACCCCGAAACGGCCATGGGCACCCCGAAACGGCCATGGGGACCCCGAAATGGCCACGGGGACCCCGAAACGGCCATGGGGACCCCAAAATGGCCATGGGGAAACCAAAACCCCCCCAGGAACCCCAAAATGTGCATGGGCACCCCGAAACGGCCATGGGGACCCCGAAATGGCCACGGGCACCCCGAAACGGCCATGGGGACCCCGAAATGGCCACGGGAACCCCAAAATGGCCACGAGAACCCCGAAATGGCCATGGGGAACCCAAAACCCCCCCAGGAACCCCAAAATGTGCATGAGCACCCTAAAACGGCCATGGGGACCCCAGAATGGCCACGGGGACCCCGAAATGGCCATGGGCACCCCAAAATGTGCATGAGCACCCCAAAACGGCCATGGGGACCCCGAAATGGCCACGGGGACCCCAAAATGGCCATGGGGACCCCAAAATGTGCATGGGCACCCCGAAATGGCCACGGGCACCCCGAAATGGCCATGGGGAACCCAAAACCCCCCCAGGAACCCCAAAATGTGCATGAGCACCCCAAAATATCCCTGGGGATCCCCAAACCCTTCCAGGACCCTCCCATGACTCCCCCAGGACCCCAAATCGCCCCCAGACCCCCAAAATTCCCCAAAATCCCCCCCAGACATCCCCAGGACCCCCCAAAATCCTCGCCAGGACCCCTAGACCCCCCAGGACCCCCCAGGACCCCCCAGGACCCCCCAGGACCCCCCAATCCCCCCAGGACCCCCCGTACCTGCAGTTCCCTCTCCAGGTTCTCCCTCTGGTTCTGCTTCTCCTGCAGCTCCCGGGCCTGGGCCTCGCTCAGCTCCCGCAGCCCCGCCTGGGCCTGCCCCAAAAACAGCCCAAAAACGTCACAGGAACAGCCCAAAACCAGCCAAAAAACAGCCCAAAAACAGCCCAAAAACAGCCCAAAAACAGCCCCAAAACAGCCCAAAAATGTCACAGGAACAGCCCAAAAACGTCACAGGAACAGCCCAAACACAGCCAAAAAACAGCCCAAAAACAGCCCAAAAACTGTCACAGGAACAGCCCAAAAATGTCACAGGAACAGCCCAAAAACAGCCAAAAAACAGCCCAAAAATGTCACAGGAACAGCCCAAAAACAGCCAAAAAACAGCCCAAAAACAGCCCAAAAACTGTCACAGGAACAGCCCAAAAACGTCACAGGAGCAGCCCAAAAACAGCACAAAAACAGCACAAAAACAGCCCAAAACCAGCCCCAAAACAGCCCAAAAATGTCACAGGAACAGCCCAAACACAGCCAAAAAACACCCCAAAAACAGCCCCAAAAGCACCCCAAAAACAGCCCCAAACCAGCCCAAAAACACCCCAAAAACACCCCAAAAATGTCACAGGAACAGCCCCAAAAACAGCCCAAAAACGTCACAGGAACAGCCCAAAAACAGCCAAAAAACACCCCAAAAACAGCCCAAAACCAGCCCAAAACCAGCCCAAAAACATCATAGGAACAACCCCAAAACAGCCCAAAACCAGCACATGAACAGCCCAAAAACAGCCCCAAAAACAGCCCAAAAATGTCACAGGAACAGCCCAAAAACACCCCAAAAACAGCCCAAAAACATCACAGGAACAGCCCAAAACCAGCCCACAAACCCCCCATAAACCACCCCATGAACACCCCAAAACCACCTCACAAACAGCCCAAAAATATCCCATGAACAGCCCAAAAACCAGCACATGAACAGCCCAAAAACCATCCCAAAACCAGCCCAAAAATATCCCATGAACAGCCCAAAAACCAAACCACCCCAAAACCACCCCAAAACCACTCCAATAACACCCCAAAAACCACCCCAAAACTATCCCAAAACCAGCCTATAAACACCCCAAAACCACCCCAAAAACCACCCCATAAACACCTCAAAAACCACCCCATAAAACATCCCAAACCCAGCCCATAAACATCCCATAAACACCCCAAAAACCACCCCATAAACACCTCAAAAACCACCCCAAAACACCCCATGGACACCCCAAAACCACCCCAAAACCACCCCATACACATTCAGGGGTCACTGGGGGGTTCTGTAGGGTCTCTATGGGGTCTCTATGGGGTTTCTATAGGGTCTATAGGGTCTCTATAGGGTGTATAGGGTCTATGGGGTCTCTATAGTGTCTATAGGGTCTCTATAGTGTCTATAGGGTCTCTATAGGGTCTGTGGGGTCTCTATGGGGTCTCTATAGGGTCTCCATAGGGTCTCTATGTTCTCTATGGGGTCTCTAGGGTTTCTACAGGGTCTATAGGGTTTCTATAGGGTTTCTATAGGGTCCATGGGGTCTCTATGGGGTCTGTAGTGTCTATACGGTCTCTATAGGGTCTCTATAGTATCTATAGGGTCTCTATAGGGTTTCTATGGGGTCTCTCTGGGGTCTCCATAGTGTCTGTAGGGTCTCTATA